>NW_024032933.1:0-8928 GCF_002237135.1 Teleopsis dalmanni
ACAAATAAAATGTTATGCAGAAGTTTTACAGTTTATAAAACTGCACAATGAATGTGGATTGTGGAAATGCACTTTAATTGATATATTTTTCGGCTTATTAGTTTTTTTAAATATTTAAATTTTATATAACATGTATAAATATAAATTATTTAAATTATTTAAATTATTTAAATTATTTAAATAATTTTTTTACAATTTTATGAATTAAATCATTTTTAATTGCAGTTTATTAATATACGTAAATAGTAAAACCCGCAAAGCAGGAAAATGAATTTTTACTTAATAAAATTCAATTAACTCAAAAATATATTATATATTAATTATATATCAGCAAAACTAATGTAATAATTTAATAAAATTAAAAATTATAGCAATTTACATAGAAAATAACTTTCATATATAGAAAATAATTATTTTAAAGACATTTTTGACACTGATTTAAATGAATTTCTAGAGTATTCCGATGAATTTCGTCGAAATAAAAATTAAATGAACTCATAAAAGAATTTTTTAGCCGGTAAATTTGTGTAATTATTTACTATTATTAATTTATTAAGAAAAAAAAATCTTTTTTTCTGCAAACTTAATCCTTAAATTAATTCGCAAATAATTTTATTATAAAAAAAGAATTCAATGAACCACTAAAAAGGTTTGATTCATGCATCAAATATATATGTATGTACTTTAGATAAAGTTTTTAAAGTCATTCTAAAATCAATTTTTTTTTTTTTTTGCTAATGAAGCTATGTAAATATATAATAATATTTTATAGTATATCTAGATATCATATAGGCTAATGTGCTTCTGATGTCGCAATTTTTGGCTGCACGTTCAAAAATTTTGCTTTACATGCAGTTCATTTACATGTACATGCGTACATTTTTAAATGCATTGGATTTCAATAATTTACTGCAGGCTTTTAGTTAACAAAGCATATAAGTTTTGATTTATTTTGTTTGAGGTAGCTCTGAAATTAACAAATAATAATTTAAGATTCAAAATAGTAATTCTTTGAGGAAATTGGCTACTTCTGCTAACAGAAAGGGAAGATAAAAAGAAAATTTGCAAACATCGCTTGCACAACAATTTTTGTTGAATGTTTTATATTTTTATTGTTTGCTTTATATGTTTATTGTTAATTTTATAATTGTATTGTTTGTTTATTATGTATTTTAATTGTATATTTAAAATTTTTATTGTAATTTTTATTTTTTTTGAATGTTTTATATGTTTATTGGTTGTTTTATATATTTATTGTGTATTTTATAATTCTATTGTTTGTTTATTGAGTGTTTTGTTTTTTAATTGTAATTTTAATATTTTTATTTTTTTGTTATGTTTCTTGCGTAGTAGTTGCTTTTATTATATATTTTTATTGTTGTATTTTATGATTTTATGATTTTATGCTTTTTTTAAGTATTTTATGTACGGATTTTATGGTTTATACGGATTTTATGGATTTATTACTTTCGTTATCGACAGTGTAAGTAACATCTAGATTATCGACGCTGTCGGTAATGATTGCTGAAACAGTAAAAGGAATTTTTATTTTATTCATAATTAACATATCGGTGCAGATTTTTTTTTAACAGTGTGAAGTATAAGAATTATAGCTGTAATGAAAATAGTGTTTGTGATCTGTTAGTTTAACATGTGTTGTTAGTAAATTGGAGCATTCGCAAGAAGTTTTTATAAATAATAAATTTAATCCAGAGAACTTTTTTTCAAGTTCACGCACCAAAATAATTTGTATCTTTTGGAAAGTTTTTTGTTGTGGAATTGGTACATAAATTATAACAGCCTACAACAACAAAATAACAATATTAATGAAACTATGTTTAAAAAATGTGCATACCTTTTTAGTACCGAATTCAATTTCAAGGGCTCGAGTTATGTGCAAATCTCTCAAATAAGGTTTTAAGTCTACAACAACAAAATAACAATATTAATGAAACTATGTTTAAAAAATGTGCATCCAATTTGGCACAAATACATTTGCCTACGATCTCTGCTGGAAACACTAAATCTTCTAAAATAAAATACACAGCAGTTAAACTACGCGAACGGATTATTGCACCGTCTTGTTTTTACGAAAACTTTGTAGCTACTCGTTCACTATCTAAGTCTTTACGGTGCTGATATAAGTCTTCCTCTCAAGTGGCCTTGAAAACCTTAATGAAATATATTTTCATCCCCATAAACTCCATCTCGGAAATTTATTAGTCGTTGAGTTAGGAATCTTTGTTAGCGTTCAATTTTTTTTCTAAGTCCGATTCATATGTTTAGAAATTTCTTTATTACAGTGACGTTCTTGATTATATTATTTTTACAAAAATGTAGTATAATTAGAGAGTTAAAAGAAGCAGATACCGACACGAGCACCATCATATGGTAAATGCATCGAAAATTTTTTAATCGTTGAATGAAGTAAAATTAGCAATGCAAAATAATTTACAATATTTTTCAATGGTTACAAAAAACTTATAGAAATGTACGATACGTACTCGTTCTCGTATTCGTAACAAGCAGAAAAAAATTATATTTTCAAATAATTATTATTACTCTATTTTCAAATAATTATGCAATCAGGCAAATTTTTTTATTTATTCTGTTTAATGGGAATATTCAGATTTTAGACATATTAATAAGAGAATGTTTTTTTAATTTGTTTTTCGTATTTTTTTTCATAGTAATGAAAATTTTTAATGTATCAGAAAAAAAAAACACTAAACAAAAAACTAATGTATCAAAATAAATAATAAAAAAAAATAATTACTAAAGCTTTTACGCACGTGTGCAAATGTAAACAAAAGAAACTTTTAATAGATGTTAATGATTTGGTTTAATAAAACTAAAAACTTTTTTTAAATGTAATATGCTCTTTAAACATTCTGCACATATATAAGTATTTTGAGAAATGTGACAACATTGCATTTATGATGAAATCCATCAAATTATGTTTGTGTATGTTTATGAGAGAACAAATAGTAGAATGAATAAAAATTAAGCAAGAAAATATATTTTCTACAGTATAAGATAAATACATACGTAGAAACACACATATATATGATACATATGCATACAGAGAAAAATCACGGAAAAGTAAAGTTTCGGAAAGTAAATTTATAGAAGACAAAAAAAAACAAAAAAAAAACATTTAAAAATATTAGCTACAAAAAAAATAAATTTAAAAGCGACGACAAAAAATTAAATTATATTTAATAATCAAAACTAAGTTTTGTTTTATATTACGCGTACCTTATCTAAAAGTTGCAGAAAGTAATTTGGCTCCAGCCAGCAGCTTCAGCAAAAATTCACTCAAGTTGAGACGAAGAAGACGTAATAGCGCTGACGATTTACGAAGAAGACAACAAAAGCGAGGAACAGTTAAAACCTCATAAAAAAACAATATGAAAAACCGACAATATATAATCGAACGTACGAACGAAAGACAAGACGTCAAACTTTCTTTAGCTATTTTACTTGAGTTTATTTCTTTTAAATATTTTTTGCATTTACTTATTTATTAAATTTTTTTTAAATTCTGTTTTTAATAAACTTAGGAAAGTTAAAAATTTACCGAAACGTCTTGTTAAACACTTTAACGACGATGACGACATGGAATCAACCAGGCAAAATTTGTAGCAGATGTTTACTTGTTTCTCCTTTACTTGCTTTTATTTTTTATATTTTTTGCTTTTTCTTAATACAACAATATTATTTTTCATATGTTTTTGGCTTTATGCCTTTAAACAAATTTCACAAATTGTATGGTCACTTTTTTGTCTCACTGGCACATATGCGCAAGAATATGTACATACATATGTACATACATGCAGCAGAAGCATGTATGAGAAAATAAAAAAAAAATTGCTGTTTAACTTGCATTCTCACATTCGAAAAATATATAAATGAAAATTTTAATATTAATTTTTATTTATTAATAAACAAATTAAACTTGTATATTTATACTCCAAATATTACTTTTAATGTTCGAATGTTATAGAAACAAACTTTAATTGTATGAATTTTGTTATTTTCTGTACGTTTCTAGCAGTTTTATACACTGAACATACCGAAAAAAGAGTTTGTCAGCTGCAAGTTTTATTAGCGGCAAATTGTTATATATAATAAAATCACAAAATTTTAATTTTATTTTGGAATATAAAAACAATAATTATTGTTAAATAAACTCAAATTTATTTATGTTTTAACTATTTATTTTTAAATATTCACACACAATTTTCAATTTTCGCTGAAAATTTTTCCGTACACTACAGATCGCGACCGTATTGTTCAAACGCTGTAAACGTAATAAAACTGAAACACTGAGAAGTCGTGTATATAAATCAGTTTGTTTGGATTGTATTAGCAGACTTGTATGCAATACAATCCACAATGCTCTTCTCACCAATTGTTTAGTATAGTAACTGTATGATTTATATGCGTTCCTTCTCTTTCGAATAACAAATAAAATGTTATGCAGAAGTTTTACAGTTTATAAAACTGCACAATGAATGTGGATTGTGGAAATGCACTTTAATTGATATATTTTTCGGCTTATTAGTTTTTTTAAATATTTAAATTTTATATAACATGTATAAATATAAATTATTTAAATTATTTAAATTATTTAAATTATTTAAATTATTTAAATAATTTTTTTTAAATTTTTTTACAATTTTATGAATTAAATCATTTTTAATTGCAGTTTATTAATATACGTAAATAGTAAAACCCGCAAAGCAGGAAAATGAATTTTTACTTAATAAAATTCAATTAACTCAAAAATATATTATATATTAATTATATCAGCAAAACTAATGTAATAATTTAATAAAATTAAAAATTATAGCAATTTACATAGAAAATAACTTTCATATATAGAAAATAATTATTTTAAAGACATTTTTGACACTGATTTAAATGAATTTCTAGAGTATTCCGATGAATTTCGTCGAAATAAAAATTAAATGAACTCATAAAAGAATTTTTTAGCCGGTAAATTTGTGTAATTATTTACTATTATTAATTTATTAAGAAAAAAAAAATCTTTTTTTCTGCAAACTTAATCCTTAAATTAATTCGCAAATAATTTTATTATAAAAAAAGAATTCAATGAACCACTAAAAAGGTTTGATTCATGCATCAAATATATATGTATGTACTTTAGATAAAGTTTTTAAAGTCATTCTAAAATCAATTTTTTTTTTTTTTTGCTAAGGAAGCTATGTAAATATATAATAATATTTTATAGTATATCTAGATATCGTATAGGCTAATGTGCTTCTGATGTCGCAATTTTTGGCTGCACGTTCAAAAATTTTGTTTTACATGCAGTTCATTTACATGTACATGCGTACATTTTTAAATGCATTGGATTTCAATAATTTACTGCAGGCTTTTAGTTAACAAAGCATATAAGTTTTGATTTATTTTGTTTGAGGTAGCTCTGAAATTAACAAATAATAATTTAAGATTCAAAATAGTAATTCTTTGAGGAAATTGGCTACTTCTGCTAACAGAAAGGGAAGATAAAAAGAAAATTTGCAAACATCGCTTGCACAACAAATTAAACAAACTAACAAACACACCATATGTGTGTAGTGTGTAGTGCACGGCCTCAAAAACAAATAACTTGACTTCCAAGACGGTGGCCGCCTAAAATATTTATGTTCTATTCTGTGCAAACAAACAACAGCAAAAACGAAAATCGAAAAACTATATAAAAAAGTTGTTAAATAGAGAAAGAAGGAATAACAGAAACTGAACCGTTTGCTTGCAGTGAGAGAGCAGAGCAAGTGATTTTTGATCAAATTCACATACGAATAAGAGTAAAATGACAAGTGCAAAAAACTGCCGCGCAAAATTTATTTGCATAAAATATTTTTTGTTATATATTTGTTAAGGGGCAAATATATATTATAAGCTTATATATATTTAGTTTATTATAATTGTTTAAAAAAAAATTTGTAATATAAATTACAAATTTTTTATAAATTAATTTATTAGCGAATATATTGTTTTTCGCCCTTTCTCTTTCTCTGTTCCTTCTCTCGTAGTCAGACAACTCTCGCATACACACATCCATTTTCGTTTGGCGCTTCTTGAAATGAAGCAAAGTAAATTTCCAAAGCGAGAATTGAGATTAATATGTCCTCAAGTTTTCCTTTGATTGCAATGCATTCTTCTGTGAAGATTCGGCTAACTTGTTTGCTTTCCTCTAAAAAGTATAATAAAATATTTGAATACGTTTTAAATCTGTAAAATTAAATTTAAGCTAAAATTATTTATTTAGTACCACGAGTTCTACGGCTGGCAAATAATTTCTTCATCACAAACGATACAGAAATAGTTTTAATAAGACACTATTGAAGAGAATACTATTTTCGTACTAAACAAATTTATGTATTCAATCTAACATCAAGTAAAAAATTTACACTTAAATTTAATTGAAATTAAGTTCGTATGACAGTTATTTGATAAAATGTTTTTATAATTGGTGAATATACCCCGCCTACGAAAAAAATAAAAATAAACTAATTTAATTAAATTAATTTACCTTCAGCTCTAGCGCGTTTTTCAAATTCGTCAAATAAACGATTTACTTCATCCATTTCACGGCGTAAACGTCTTAATTGTGGATCATTTGGATCACCCTCACTTAAAAGTTTATCTGCGTCATCATTGAGTGCATGCCGTATCGCTGTACGCTGTTCTGGACCCATTGCAAGAAATTGGTCAAAGTCCCATCCTTTGACAACACGAATTGTAGCAAAAATCATATTTTGACGTAGACGTAAATGTTTTTTTTGCCATAAGCTCACAAAACGATCGAATAACCGTTTAAGTCGTTCAGCAGCATCAATTGCCTCTTGGTCAGGAGGAGGCATTAATAAGCAAGCACTAGGAATTGAACCCTCTTGTCCTATTGAATTACGAATTCTCCATTTAACTCAACTAGAGTTATCGAGCAAGATACAAGTTTCTCCCTTTTCAATTTGTAGTTGACCTTGCTGCTTATAAGCACATATTGCTTGTACAGAGCATTGATTATTTACCGGTTGTCGTCTTTTATATATTGGAACAATTGTTTGAGCCCGATGGGTCAAATTAGCAACAGTTTCACTAAAAGCATTCAATTCTTCACGTAAATCCTGCATACCACGTAATAAAGCTTCACCTTGATCAAGACCAAAATCCGATTGAGAATATTTGCTATTTAAAATGTCATCACGCTTCACGAGTCATTGCTCGGCATATTTTATTTCAGCAAAAAATTGATGATATTCGGTAGCATGCTTTAAGTGGACTTCAAGACACAGTGTCAACTGAAGCAGCCAAGCCCATTGTTGTTGTAGTACGGCAACCCTCTCAGAGTCCCGGTACAGTTGCTGACAGAAGTCAAAATCAAACCAAGCGAAACAGACTTCGTAAAGTTACTGTGCAGAAACTTAGGTAATGTACGAACTCAACCTGGACTGCGACACGGTCAACAACCAGTCTTAGTACCCAGCGAGCTGTCAGAGAGCAAGTATGTATTCCTACGCATCGATCGCGTTCCGACACCCTTAGAACAACTTTACGAGGGCCCTTATTAGATTATTTATTATTATGAAATTTAAATCAATAAAACAAATCCATAAAGAAAATGTGTGAATTTTATGTTAAATTGAGTGTCAAATTTGATCAAGTGAATATTTTTTTATACAATATTAAATTTAACCGACACGAGCACCTCTCAATATGGTAAATGCAACAAAAATTTTTTAAATCGTGAAAACACAAATAAGCAATGCAAAAATTTACAATTCATTGAAAGTAAACAAATTTATAGACAATGTACGGTATAAGCGTACTCGTTCTCGTATTCGTACAACAGAAATTATTTTCAAATAATTCCTTATCCTTATGCAAATCATGCAAAATTGTTATATTATTCTGTTTAATGAATTATTATTATTAAGACATATTGAATTAATTGCTGCAAGTTAATTGCTACACTCATTAAATTTGATGAATGTTACCAATATATGAATAAGCTACAATTCAGTTTGAGCAATGAAGCGTAAACGAAACATTGGACCACTAATTTTAAACAGCAAAAAACACAAGTGCAAAAAAAGATTTAATGAAATAAGTGTTATTTAACACTTACTTTGTGCTCAATGGTCGTTTGTAGATTCTTATCCAAATGCACCTTTATAATTTGGGTGCCATCAAATTTGGCACGAATACGTTTGCCTACGATCTCTGCTGGAAACACTAAATCTTCTAAAATAAAATACACAGCAGTTAAACTACGCGAACGGATTATTGCACCGTCTTGTTTTTACGAAAACTTTGTAGTTACTCGTTCACTATCTAAGTCTTTACGGTGCTGATATAACTCTTCCTCTTCAAGTGGTCCTTGCAAACCCTTATGAAATATTTTTCTCATCCACCAGAAACTCCATCTCGAAAATATATTACCGGTTGAGTAGGGATTCTTTGGGCGTTCAATTTTTCTTCTAGTCCGATTCATGTTAAATTTCTTTATTTACAGTTACGTTTGGTTATGATAAACCAAAAATGTAGTAATAAATTCGAAGTTCAAGAAATGAAGATAACCGACACGAGCACCACTCAATATGGTGAATGCAACAAAAATTTTTTAAATCGTGAATAACAGTAAATAGCAATGCAAAAAATTTACAATATTTTTTCAATGTTACAACAAAACTTTATAGACAATGTACGGTAATTATGCGTACTCGTTCTCGTATTCGTACAACAGAAATTATTTTCAAATAATTCCTTATCCTTATGCAAATCATGCAAAATTGTTATATTATTCTGTTTAATGAATTATTATTATTAAGACATATTGAATTAATTGCTGCAAGTTAATTGCTACACTCATTAAATTTGATGAATGTTACCAATATA
>NW_024032934.1:0-8925 GCF_002237135.1 Teleopsis dalmanni
TATGATCACATAGCATCCGCTTGTAAAGCACCGGATCGGACGAAACTCTGCAGACGGTGCGGTAAGGAAGGTCACCAGGCTGCAAACTGTACAAATACTGAAAAATGCGTGTTATGTGAAGGACCGCATGCGGCTGGCAGCGCAAAATGTCCGCGATATCAAGAAGCAGTGCATAGGAAAAAGACATGAAAATATTACAGCTAAATATTAATCACTGTAAAGCTGCCCAAAACCTTCTCTGGCAAACAGTAGCCGAAAATAATGTAGATGTAGTTCTAATATCGGAACCATACGGTAATATTGAGTCGCATAACTTGCTGACAGATGCAGAGAGACAAGCGGCGATTTGGATAGTAGGTGGAAAAATTCCCCAAAGTAAGATGCTCATGCTAGACAAAGGGTATACATGGGCGAAGATGGAAGGTCTGTATCAGGTGAGCTGCTATGCTCCACCAAGATGGTCTCTAGAAGACTTTGAGCGTATGATGGTTGCAATGGAACTAGAATTACGAGGGAAGCGTCCTATTCTCATTACTGGAGATTTTAACGCTTGGTCAACAACTTGGGGCAGAACATACACAAACCCAAGAGGAAGACTGATAGAGGAAACATTTTCCGCAATGGATCTGGTATTGCTGAATACTCCTGGAGTTTATACATTCGACTGCATCAGAGGTAAATCAATAATTGACTTGGCCTTTGCAGATCGCGTCACAGCAAACAACACAAAATGGAAAGTAGAGGAATCCATTTATACTCACAGTGACCACAGGGCTTTAATGTTGGAAGTACGCAGCACGGTAAACCAGCAAGTAGACAAAAGTGTGCGGCAGAAAAAATGGAAAACATCAGCCTTCAATTCAGAAGCTTTTTCTATAGTATCGGAGGATGCTCAAGTTTCCAAAACAACAGCAGAAGACATGGCGGAACAAATAGCTATACAAATGGAAACTGCGTGTGATATATCTATGCCAAGATGCAAATATAGTGGCAAACGACAACCAGTTTATTGGTGGTCTAGCGAGATAGCTGATATTCGCAGAGCCTGTATAAAAGCACGAAGAAAAGCGCAAAGAGCTAGACGACATATTTCTTTTAATGAGCTATATGCAGAGTATCGCATTCGAAAACATGATCTTAAAAAAACAATTGAAAAGAGCAAAAATCGATGCTTTAAGCAAATGCGAGATAGTGCTGATGAAGATCCATGGGGTCTGGCTTACAAAACCGTCATGCAGAAAGTAAAAGGACCGAGGTCCCCACAGCCCACATGCCCAATTCTATTGAAGGAAGTTGTTCTGGCACTTTTTCCCCCACAGGAGAAAATGGCCGATCAGGTGTTTCAGGTGAATTGGAATACCAACATACCACCAGTGAGATCAGAAGAAGTGATGCAAACATTGGGTCGTATAAAAGATGGTAAGGCGTCGGGGCCGGGTGGAGTCCCCAATGTATTATTCAAGGCTGCGGTACGAGCGAAACCACACATATTCGTGGATATATATAATACCTGTTTTACTGAAGGTATTTTTCCAACGCGATGGAAGTTGTAACGACTGGTACTGTTGCTTAAACCAGGAAAACTACCTAACCAACCATCTGCATATAGGCCTCTATGTATGTTGGACACAATAGGGAAGGTTTTTGAACGAATAATAAGTGAACGTCTCCAGCAGTATCTGGAAGGTCCCAATGGCCTTTCTGATAAGCAGTACGGTTTCCGGCGCACTAGATCAACGGTAGATGCGATTAGAACGGTAACAAATATTGCAAAGGAAGCTACCAGCGGAGGATATACTGCAATGAAATACTGTGCAGTCATCACGCTAGACATTAAAAATGCTTTCAATTCAGCAAATTGGTCTGAGATACTACTGGCACTCAAAACTCTGAAAGTACCTGATTATTTGGTACGCATTATTTGCAGTTACTTTAACGATAGAATACTGCAGTATGACACAGAAAAAGGTAGAAAACAATATGAGGTCACTGGCGGGGTTCCACAAGGATCAGTTCTTGGACCCACATTGTGGAACGCTATGTACGATGGAATCCTGAAAATAAGACTTCCTGATAAAGTGACAATAGTTGGATACGCTGATGACATCGCACTAGTGGTGGTTGACAAAAAGCTTGATCACTTAGAAGCAAAATGTTACGATGTAGCAGCAAGAGTACAACGATGGCTTAAAAATGCAGGACTGGAGTTGGCGGTGCAAAAAACAGAAGCAGTGCTGATAACCGCAAGAAAGCAGAAAAAGAAGATGAAAATCATAATTGGTGGGCATGAAATATTATCACAAGAAGCAATAAAATACCTTGGAGTCATAATCGATGCAAGACTGAGCTTCAAACAGCACCTTACAGCAGTAAGCTCTAAGGCAGCGGAAGTGAATAGTGCATTAACGCGAATTCTTCCTAATACAGGTGGTCCTCAGGGCGAAAGAAGGCGTCTTTTATCTACTGTAACGGACTCTATTATATTTTATGCTGCTCCTATATGGGCAGCAGCAAAAAAGCATCAGCTACGTCTGGTAGCACAAATATACAGACGCAGTGCGTTACGGGTTGCCTGCGATTATAGAACAGTCTCTGATGATGCAATCTGCGTCATTGCTGGAAAAATACCAGTTGACATACATGCAAAAGAGTTAAGCCGTCTTTATGGCAGGCAAGGCATAACACCTACGATAGATCAAAAATCTGCCGAACGCGCATATTCATTTAGAGAATGGCAGCAAAGATGGGAGCAGTCCTCTAAGGGACGTTGGACATATACACTTATACCTAACATTAAGGAATGGGTGTTAAGAAAACATGGTGAAATTGATTATAATCTGACTCAAATATTGAGCGGCCACGGAGGCTTTTTAGAATATCTCTACAGATTTCATCTGTCAGATAGTCCATACTGCCCAAACTGCCACAACATCGTAGAAAGTGCAGAACATGTAGCCTTTAGCTGCGAACGGTTTAATGAAGAACGGGAAATACTTGTGGAAGCCCTAGGATATCTACCATCTCCTAACAGCATTGTACACGAAATGTGCTCAAGTAGCTTTAAATGGAAGGCAGTTAAAACATTCGCAACTCAAATTATGCGGCGTTTGCGACTGCAGGAAGAGGAAAGAAGAACAGCTGCAGTGCATGTATCACTGCAACGATAATGGATGTAATGAAATGACGACAAAAACTGACGTTTGAGCTTCGTGCTCTGGACGGCCTCTTGACGAAATACCAAATCGGTGATAACGAGAGGACTAACCGTCGGACATCGGGGTGACTTTAGTGAGTTAAAGTCTCGCACTGACTAGGCTTTCGATGCTTTACACCTCGTTAAAAAAAAAAAAAAAACAAAAGCGCAAACATAACCGCTTCGGCAAGTCAACATGCCGTATTCATATGCATGCAGTTCATATTTAAATAGAACTGAATCATGATTCTCATATGTTTTCCGTTATATACCCTTTGATCAAAAAAGGAGAATTTAAAAAAAAACGCAAAATTTTAATTTTTAATAATTTTATTTATTACCGCCTTCAAAGTACTCTCCTCCTGCGGCAATACATCTATGCCAACGCTTGATCCAATTTTCCATACAAGTTTTATAGGCCGCCGAAGGTATGGCCTTTAGTTCAAGCAGCGCTATACATACAAAATTTTTATCACAGTTGAGGAATCGATTTTTTTTCAACTACTTACTATACAAGTTTTTATTTAGATAGATATATAAATACTCGTAAATAAATACCATAAAAGTATATATTACTTATAATATTGTAATAATAAATTTATTACAATAATAAATTATGGCAGAAAAAGGTAGAAAACAATATGAGGTCACTGGCGGGGTTCCACAAGGATCAGTTCTTGGACCTACATTGTGGAACGCTATGTACGATGGAATCCTGAAAATAAGACTTCCTGATAAAGTGACAATAGTTGGATACGCTGATGACATCGCGCTAGTGGTGGTTGACAAAAAGCTTGATCACTTAGAAGTAAAATGTAACGATGCAGCAGCAAGAGTACAACGATGGCTTAAAAATGCAGGACTGGAGTTGGCGGTGCAAAAAACAGAAGCAGTACTGATAACCGCAAGAAAGCAGAAAAAGAAGATGAAAATCATAATTGGCGGGCATGAAATATTATCACAAGAAGCAATAAAATACCTTGGAGTCATAAACGATGCAAGACTGATCTTCAAACAGCACCTTACAGCAGTAAGCTCTAAGGCAGCGGCAGTGAATAGTGCATTAACTCGAATTCTTCCTAATACAGGTGGTCCTCAGGGCGAAAGAAGGCGTCTTTTATCTACTGTAACGGACTCTATTATATTTTATGCTGCTCCTATATGAGCAGCAGCAAAAAAGCATCAGCTACGTCTGGTAGCACAAATATACAGACGCAGTGCGTTACGGGTTGCCTGCGCTTATAGAACAGTCTCTGATGATGCAATCTGCGTCATTACTGGAAAAATACCAGTTGACATACATGCAAAAGAGTTAAGCCGTCTTTATGGCAGGCAAGGCATAACACCTACGATAGATCAAAAATTGGCCGAACGCGCATATTCATTTAGAGAATGGCAGCAAAGATGTGAGCAGTCCTCTAAGGGACGTTGGACATATACACTTATACTTAACATTAAGGAATGGGTGTTAAGAAAACATGGTGAAATTGACTATAATCTGACTCAAATATTGAGCGGTCACGGAGGCTTTTTAGAATATCTCTACAGATTTCAACTGTCAGATAGTCCATACTGCCCAAACTGCCATAACGTCGTAGAAAGTGCAGAACATGTAGCCTTTAGCTGCGAACGGTTTAATGAAGAACGGGAAATACTTGTGGAAGCCCTAGGATATCTACCATCTCCTAACAGCATTGTACACGAAATGTGCTCAAGTAGCTTTAAATGGAAGGCAGTTAAAACATTCGCAACTCAAATTATGCGGCGTTTGCGATTTCAGAGGAAAGAAGAACAGCTGCAGTGCATGTATCACTGCAACGATAATGGATGTAATGAAATGACGACAAAAACTGACGTTTGAGCTTCGTGCTCTGGACGGCCTCTTGACGAAATACCAAATCGGTGATAACGAGAGGACTAACCGTCGGACATCGGGGTGACTTTAGTGAGTTAAAGTCTCGCACTGACTAGGCTTTCGATGCTTTACACCTCGTTAAAAAAAAAAAAAAAACAAAAGCGCAAACATAACCGCTTCGGCAAGTCAACATGCCGTATTCATATGCATGCAGTTCATATTTAAATAGAACTGAATCATGATTCTCATATGTTTTCCGTTATATACCCTTTGATCAAAAAAGGAGAATTTAAAAAAAAACGCAAAATTTTAATTTTTAATAATTTTATTTATTACCGCCTTCAAAGTACTCTCCTCCTGCGGCAATACATCTATGCCAACGCTTGATCCAATTTTCCATACAAGTTTTATAGGCCGCCGAAGGTATGGCCTTTAGTTCAAGCAGCGCTATACATACAAAATTTTTATCACAGTTGAGGAATCGATTTTTTTTCAACTACTTACTATACAAGTTTTTATTTAGATAGATATATAAATACTCGTAAATAAATACCATAAAAGTATATATTACTTATAATATTGTAATAATAAATTTATTACAATAATAAATTATGGCAGAAAAAGGTAGAAAACAATATGAGGTCACTGGCGGGGTTCCACAAGGATCAGTTCTTGGACCTACATTGTGGAACGCTATGTACGATGGAATCCTGAAAATAAGACTTCCTGATAAAGTGACAATAGTTGGATACGCTGATGACATCGCGCTAGTGGTGGTTGACAAAAAGCTTGATCACTTAGAAGTAAAATGTAACGATGCAGCAGCAAGAGTACAACGATGGCTTAAAAATGCAGGACTGGAGTTGGCGGTGCAAAAAACAGAAGCAGTACTGATAACCGCAAGAAAGCAGAAAAAGAAGATGAAAATCATAATTGGCGGGCATGAAATATTATCACAAGAAGCAATAAAATACCTTGGAGTCATAAACGATGCAAGACTGATCTTCAAACAGCACCTTACAGCAGTAAGCTCTAAGGCAGCGGCAGTGAATAGTGCATTAACTCGAATTCTTCCTAATACAGGTGGTCCTCAGGGCGAAAGAAGGCGTCTTTTATCTACTGTAACGGACTCTATTATATTTTATGCTGCTCCTATATGAGCAGCAGCAAAAAAGCATCAGCTACGTCTGGTAGCACAAATATACAGACGCAGTGCGTTACGGGTTGCCTGCGCTTATAGAACAGTCTCTGATGATGCAATCTGCGTCATTACTGGAAAAATACCAGTTGACATACATGCAAAAGAGTTAAGCCGTCTTTATGGCAGGCAAGGCATAACACCTACGATAGATCAAAAATTGGCCGAACGCGCATATTCATTTAGAGAATGGCAGCAAAGATGTGAGCAGTCCTCTAAGGGACGTTGGACATATACACTTATACTTAACATTAAGGAATGGGTGTTAAGAAAACATGGTGAAATTGACTATAATCTGACTCAAATATTGAGCGGTCACGGAGGCTTTTTAGAATATCTCTACAGATTTCAACTGTCAGATAGTCCATACTGCCCAAACTGCCATAACGTCGTAGAAAGTGCAGAACATGTAGCCTTTAGCTGCGAACGGTTTAATGAAGAACGGGAAATACTTGTGGAAGCCCTAGGATATCTACCATCTCCTAACAGCATTGTACACGAAATGTGCTCAAGTAGCTTTAAATGGAAGGCAGTTAAAACATTCGCAACTCAAATTATGCGGCGTTTGCGACTGCAGGAAGAGGAAAGAAGAACAGCTGCAGTGCATGTATCACTGCAACGATAATGGATGTAATGAAATGACGACAAAAACTGACGTTTGAGCTTCGTGCTCTGGACGGCCTCTTGACGAAATACCAAATCGGTGATAACGAGAGGACTAACCGTCGGACATCGGGGTGACTTTAGTGAGTTAAAGTCTCGCACTGACTAGGCTTTCGATGCTTTACACCTCGTTAAAAAAAAAAAAAAAACAAAAGCGCAAACATAACCGCTTCGGCAAGTCAACATGCCGTATTCATATGCATGCAGTTCATATTTAAATAGAACTGAATCATGATTCTCATATGTTTTCCGTTATATACCCTTTGATCAAAAAAGGAGAATTTAAAAAAAAACGCAAAATTTTAATTTTTAATAATTTTATTTATTACCGCCTTCAAAGTACTCTCCTCCTGCGGCAATACATCTATGCCAACGCTTGATCCAATTTTCCATACAAGTTTTATAGGCCGCCGAAGGTATGGCCTTTAGTTCAAGCAGCGCTATACATACAAAATTTTTATCACAGTTGAGGAATCGATTTTTTTTCAACTACTTACTATACAAGTTTTTATTTAGATAGATATATAAATACTCGTAAATAAATACCATAAAAGTATATATTACTTATAATATTGTAATAATAAATTTATTACAATAATAAATTATGGCAGGATCGCCATCTAATAATAAATTTTATTTGTAATAATAAATTTATTAACTATACAGGCAGGATTGCCATGTAATAATAAATTTGTTCAAATATAAATTTATTATTTTTTTGAATCAGACTTTCATTCGATATAATATATTTCTTCTCTTTTTAATTCAGCAGGAAGAAATCTGCTCATTAGTAGGCATCCGAGAATGCCGAGACAAAATAATTTGTGACACTTTTGTTTAAGCTATTCGAGCTCAGTTTAAAATCTGAATTTTATTATTAATTTTCCAAACTATTTATACGAAATATTTTACTATAATTTACAAACATTTTTCCTAATAATTTTAATTGCGGCGGCACTAAAAAGGGTGACCCACATCAATGCTTAGAAAATATTATGACACATTCAAGTGTGTCATATCGACATGTGCAGAATAGTAGCACAGAAAACAAAAGTGTCAAGTAGCAATTGCATACTTGCTATGACCAAATATTCTATTTGCATTGCGGTGGTTCTTTCGTGTGCGATCGCATTACATATTACATTAGTTAATATAAAATAACATAATTTGTGCATAAGCACTTTCAAAAATAAATGAAATAATTTATTATTTGTTTTTGTTTACATTTGTTGCGCTATATACAACACCTCTTCCCTATTTATACAATAAAGAAAATTTTTTATGATTAAATTTTGAAAACTTGACATTGACAATTTTTATTTCTTAAAAATAATTTCATAAATAAATTATATAATAATTTTTATTTTCTTTTTCAGAGAAAATATTTACATTGTTTGTGAATTTTTCTTTAATCTGTTATTATGAACTATCTTTATTTTGTCATTAATTTGAATAGCGGAATTTACGCCGTTTCTATCAATTATCTTATATGGACCATGATATGGATTCTCATGTTTCCTTCTATTTTCTACTCTTAAATAAACTAAATCTCCTACATTAAATAAATTTTCTGATGCATTAGCATTTTGTTTAATTTTTTGAGAATATATTTCTTTTACTAATATCTCGTTTATTGCTTTATGTGCGTGCTGTAGTTTTGTTTTTAACTCAGCAATGTACGAATCGTAATTATAAAATTTTCTACCTTCTATTATCTCGTTTGGAAGATTCGCGACTTTACCATATACTAATTCGAAAGGTGAATAATTTGTTACACAATGAGGTGTAATATTATATGAGAATGTATACTTTGGAATCCAAGTATCCCAATCAAAATTGTTTGTAAACAATAATATGTATTCGTTTAATACTCTATGGTTCCTTTCTATAGAATCTACTGTTTCGTGATGATAAGCAGTGGATTTTATATGTTCTATACCTAATAAGCTACATATATCAGTTATTAATTCATTGAGGAATTCTGTACCTCTATCTGTTTTTATTTTCTCAACATTA
>NW_024032935.1:0-8917 GCF_002237135.1 Teleopsis dalmanni
TGAGTGATTGGCTTTCTGAGATGGCATCTGCAACGATTTCACATTATCGATAGTCGCAGTTATTTCTTCTTTTTTCGAAATATATTGTGCTGTTGTCAAATCGATCGGTTTGACTTTTGATTTATTCAATTCATGCTTGCGGTTATTCCGTCTATATGATCTAGTTCTTGAAATTGATGAGGTATAACGATTTAGAGTAGCTTCCGATTTATCTGTTACAGAGTCGGCAAAATGCACTCTACGTGTAATCTTCGCCTTAGTTTCAGTAGGAAGTTTAGATGTAGCTGATGATTGTTTGAATGGAGTCTTCAAAATTGATTTTAAAACTTTAGGTTTTGATTCTTTCACTTCAAAATTCATTTTGCAAGTTTTAGTTGTTGGTTCTTCTTTCGGATAAGTTTTTGCTGTTGTTAAATCGATTGGTACTTCAGTAGTTCCACATGAAGATTGAAGATATGATATCGAGGTGTGTTAGGTCTAAATATGGTAGACCTTGAAATTGGTGGTGTATTAAAATGTAGATCAGCTTTTGAGTTGATTGTAGAGCGGTCCGCAATATGCACTCTTGACGTAATACTGGGTTCACCTTTAGTAGTATGTATTTTGATAATTGGTCTTGTAGTTGGCAATATTTGCTTTAAAGTTGGTATTGTCGTCCTATTATTTAATGTTGGTTTTGGGATTTTCGAAACGATAGAGATTTCATTGTTATCAGTTGATCTAATTTGGCACCTTGAGCTGGTTGTTGAAGTTTCTTTTGGAGGGTCAATTTTTTCAGCTAAATCTGTTTGTGTTGTTATAGTTTCCTTCGGAGTATCTGTTATTGTAATGTTATTAACTGTAGTTTCCAGTTCAGCTTCTTTCAGTTTAGTTTTTAAATAAGTTAACATATATTGTAAGAATTCGACGAAAATGATGAATAAGCCATAAATACTGAGACGATATTTCAAAAATGTCCGTTGATTTCCAATTGGACTCATTTTAAAGGAAGAAGTTAATAATTCACTTAAAAAATGTAAGAATACGAATATGTAGTGTTCAGTTGAATGATTTGTAGCGAATGATGTTGGAATGTAATATGTGTCCAGCTTTTACTCTAACTTTTGAAACAACTTATAAGACAGGTAACTACAGATCTGTGTACAGATCTGTTAGTAAACAACGGTTGTAAACAAAACAGATGTCCTTTTCAGGTAAATATTAAATTGTTATTTATTTATTTCTCTATAAGAGCACATAATAATTTTAGAAATCTTGGCATGGATGTTATTGTATTTAATAGGTAAAAAAATAGGTATTTATTTGATAAGAACCGATGAAGAAAATTTCAAAACAAATAATTTCAATATTTAATAATATTATAGTTAATATTTATAAAATATTATATTTTATATTATAACATTAAAAATTATTTTATAAGCAAAAAAGCTTATTCAAATTCATAAATATAAATTTATTTTATATCTGCATATCTGCATTTTAAATCTGTATCTTTTAAAGAGGCTGAGATATTATAATTTTAAAGGTCAATAGCGATATTCGATATTCTTAAAAAAAAATTTCAAAGTAATTTGCCGGAAACGTGATTATTTAATATATTTTAAATATAATTTATATTATTAAGGAAGGACGCTTATAAAAAATTCAGCCAAATGAGAGATGTTTATAGAACTAAAAATTTCTAAATGCTTTCATGAATATAACGCTTAAATATTGATTTAGAAAGATTTTAATAAAAACTTTAATACAGTTTAAATTGAATGAAATCTATATTGAGTATATTGAATATTTTTATTATTTTTATACGATGGCTTGCGCATGACTGCATGAAACTAAACGCCAAATTCCGCTGAGATATTTTTTAATTTTTAGTTTCACATTATTAATTAAAATACTGAATAAAAGTTAATATGAAGAACTTTATTCAAGGCGAATGTAACGTTTTGTTTTTAAGAAGATTTTGTATTTAAGCTGTAGATTGAATAAGATAAGATGTTTAAAAAATCAAAATGTCTTCAATATTTGAAATTCACTATGCTTTGGCTGAAAACATAGTGGAATTATATATGTTATGTATATCCTAACGTAAAGTATGTGTAAAAACACAATTTTTATTATCATTATCCATTTTAAGTAGGTTTGATACTAACATAATATTATAATTTTGTAAACGATGGCGTAAACATATTTGTTTACGCCAGTTTTTTGAAAACAATATTTAATATTATTTCAAGAATAAATAATAATAATCGGTTCCTTAATTATTATTTGAAATGACATGCCGGTATTTAATAAATTAAATATGAAGATAAAGTAAATATAAAAATTTTTTACAGATTTGCTAGCTTATGATGTGAAAAAATGGAAAAACAAAAATATTTATACTTTTACTATAATTATAATTTTTATTTATAAAAAAATTTTGTTGAAAGCAGAATTTACAATTTTACAATAGAATTATTATATAATTTCAAAATATAACATTTAATACAAATTTAATTTTACATATAGTCTATGGTAATTACATTTGATTCAAATATTTGTCATTTAATAAGTTTCCTTTTCAATAGTACAATTGTTTGCGCTCCTTACGGTTGCTGTTAGAGTCATTAACTCGTTTTCCTTGTACCAAACAATGTAGCAACGGTGACGAAGAATTAACCCTTTTAAGATTCAAACTTGATTTCTGAACTCCATTGGCACCCAAATTTAAAAGAGTTCCAGAGAATTTTGTAGTAAAATGAGAAGTAAGTGAGTGATTGACTTTCTGGGATGGCATCTGTAACGATTTCACATTATCGATAGTCTCAGTTATTTCTTCTTTTTTCGAAACATATTGTGCTGTTGTCAAATCGATCGGTTTGACTTTTGATTTATTCAATTCACGCCTGCGGTTATTCCGTCTATATGATCTAGTTCTTGAAATTGATGAGGTATAACGATTTAGAGTAGCTTCCGATTTATCTGTTACAGAGTCGGCAAAATGCACTCTACGTGTAGGCCTCGGTTTAGTTTCAGTAGAAAGTTTAGATGTGGCTGATGATTCTTTGTATTGAGTCTTCAAAATTGATTTTAAAACTTTAGTTTTTGATTCTTTGATCTGAAGATTCTTGTTCGAAGTTGTAGTTGTAGTTGTTGGTTCATCTTTAGGATAAGTTTTTGCTGTTGTTAAATCGATTGGTACTTCAGTAGTTTCATATGAAGATTGATATCTAGGGGTGTCAGGTCTAAATAAAGTAGACCTCGAAATTGGTGGTGTATTAAAATGTAGAACAGCTTTTGAGTTGTTTGTTGAGGGATCCGCAATATGCACTCTTGACGCAATATTGGGTTCACCTTTAATAGTATGTATTTTGATAATTGGCCTTGTAATTGGCAATATTTGTTTTAAAGTTGATATTGTGGTTTTGTTCCTTAAAGTTGGTGTTGGTATTTTCGAAACAATTGAAATTTCTTTTTTATCAGCCGATCTTATTTGACATCTTGAGCTGGTTGTTGGAGTTTCTTTTAGTGGATCAATTTTTTCAGGTAAATCTGTTTGTGTTGTTGTAATTTCCTTCGGAGTATCTTTTACTGTAATGTTATTAACTGTAGTTTCCAGTTCAGCTTCCTTCAGTTTAGTTTTTATATTAGTTAATACATATTGAAAGAATTCGACGAAAATGATGAATAAGCCGTAAATACTGAGACGATATTTCAAAAATGTTCGTTGATTTCCAATTGGACTCATTTTAAAGGAAGAAGTTAATAAATGTAAGATTAAAAAATGTAAGAATACGAATATGTAGTGTTCAGTTGAATGATTTGTAGCGAATGATGTTGGAATGTAATATGTGTCCAGCTTTTATACTCTAACTTTTGAAACAACTTATAAGACAGGTAACTACAGATCTGTTAGTAAACAACGGTTGTAAACAAAACAGATGTCCTTTTCAGGTAAATATTAAATTGTTATTTATTTATTTCTCTATAAGAGCACATAATGATTTTAAAAATCTTGGCATGGATGTTATTGTATTTAATAGGTAAAAAAGTAGGTATTTATTTGATAAGAAACGATGAAGAAAATTTCAAAACAAATAATTTCAATATTTAATAATATTAGTTAATATTTATAAAATATTATATTTTATATTATAACATTAAAAATTATTTTATAAGCAAAGAAGCTTATTCAAATTCATAAATATAAATTTATTTTATATCTGCATATCTGCATTTTAAATCTGTATCTTTTAAAGAGGCTGAGATATTATAATTTTAAAGGTCAATAGCGATATTCGATATTCTTAAAAAAAAATTTCAAAGTAATTTGCCGGAAACGTGATTATTTAATATATTTTAAATATATTTTATATTATTAAGGAAGGACGCTTATAAAAAATTCAGCCAAATGAGAGATGTTTATAGAACTAAAAATTTCTAAATGCTTTCATGAATATAACGCTTAAATATTGATTTAGAAAGATTTTAATAAAAACTTTAATACAGTTTAAATTGAATGAAATCTATATTGAGCATATTGAATATTTTTATTATTTTTATACGATGGCTTGCGCATGACTGCATGAAACTAAACGCCAAATTCCGCTGAGATATTTTTTAATTTTTAGTTTCACATTATTAATTAAAATACTGAATAAAAGTTAATATGAAGAACTTTATTCAAGGCGAATGTAACGTTTTGTTTTTAAGAAGATTTTGTATTTAAGCTGTAGATTGAATAAGATAAGATGTTTAAAAAATCAAAATGTCTTCAATATTTGAAATTCACTATGCTTTGGCTGAAAACATAGTGGAATTATATATGTTATGTATATCCTAACATAAAGTATGTGTAAAAACACAATTTTTATTATCATTATCCATTTAGTAGGTTTGATACTAACATAATATTATAATTTTGTAAACGATGGCGTAAACATATTTGTTTACGCCAGTTTTTTGAAAACAATATTTAATATTATTTCAAGAATAAATAATAATAATCGGTTCCTTAATTATTATTTGAAATGACATGCCGGTATTTAATAAATTAAATATGAAGATAAAAAATTATAAAAAAATAAAAAATTTTTACAGATTTGCTAGCTTATGATGTGAAAAAATGGAAAAACAAAAATATTTATACTTTTACTATAATTATAATTTTTATTTATAAAAAATTTTGTTGAAAGTAGAATTTACAATTTTACAATAGAATTATTATATAATTTCAAAATATAACATTTAATACAAATTTAATTTTACATATAGTCTATGGTAATTACTTTTGATTCAAATATTTGTCATTTAATAAGTTTCCTTTTCAATAGTACAATTGTTTGCGCTCCTTACGGTTGCTGTTAGAGTCATTAACTCGTTTTCCTTGTACCAAACAATGTAGCAACGGTGACGAAGAATTAACCCTTTTAAGATTCAAACTTGATTTCTGAACTCCATTGGCACCCAAATTTAAAAGAGTTCCAGAGAATTTTGTAGTAAAATGAGAAGTAAGTGAGTGATTGACTTTCTGGGATGGCATCTGTAACGATTTCACATTATCGATAGTCTCAGTTATTTCTTCTTTTTTTGAAACACATTGTGCTGTTGTCAAATCGATCGGTTTGACTTTTGATTTATTCAATTCATGCCTGCGGTTATTCCGTCTATATGATCTAGTTCTTGAAATTGATGAGGTATAACGATTTAGAGTAGCTTCCGATTTATCTGTTACAGAGTCGGCAAAATGCACTCTACGTGTAGGCCTCGGTTTAGTTTCAGTAGAAAGTTTAGATGTGGCTGATGATTTTTTGTATTGAGTCTTCAAAATTGATTTTAAAACTTTAGTTTTTGATTCTTTGATCTGAAGATTCTTGTTCGAAGTTGTAGTTGTAGTTGTTGGTTCATCTTTAGGATAAGTTTTTGCTGTTGTTAAATCGATTGGTACTTCAGTAGTTTCATATGAAGATTGATATCTAGGGGTGTCAGGTCTAAATAAAGTAGACCTCGAAATTGGTGGTGTATTAAAATGTAGAACAGCTTTTGAGTTGTTTGTTGAGGGATCCGCAATATGCACTCTTGACGCAATATTGGGTTCACCTTTAATAGTATGTATTTTGATAATTGGCCTTGTAATTGGCAATATTTGTTTTAAAGTTGATATTGTGGTTTTGTTCCTTAAAGTTGGTGTTGGTATTTTCGAAACAATTGAAATTTCTTTTTTATCAGCCGATCTTATTTGACATCTTGAGCTGGTTGTTGGAGTTTCTTTTAGTGGATCAATTTTTTCAGGTAAATCTGTTTGTGTTGTTGTAATTTCCTTCGGAGTATCTTTTACTGTAATGTTATTAACTGTAGTTTCCAGTTCAGCTTCCTTCAGTTTAGTTTTTATATTAGTTAATACATATTGAAAGAATTCGACGAAAATGATGAATAAGCCGTAAATGCTGAGACGATATTTCAAAAATGTTCGTTGATTTCCAATTGGACTCATTTTAAAGGAAGAAGTTAATAATTCACTTAAAAAATGTAAGAATACGAATATGTAGTGTTCAGTTGAATGATTTGTAGCGAATGATGTTGGAATGTAATATGTGTCCAGCTTTTATACTCTAACTTTTGAAACAACTTATAAGACAGGTAACTACAGATCTGTGTACAGATCTGTTAGTAAACAACGGTTGTAAACAAAACAGATGTCCTTTTCAGGTAAATATTAAATTGTTATTTATTTATTTCTCTATAAGAGCACATAATAATTTTAGAAATCTTGGCATGGATGTTATTGTATTTAATAGGTAAAAAAATAGGTATTTATTTGATAAAAACCGATGAAGAAAATTTCAAAACAAATAATTTCAATATTTAATAATATTATAGTTAATATTTATAAAATATTATATTTTATATTATAACATTAAAAATTATTTTATAAGCAAAGAAGCTTATTCAAATTCATAAATATAAATTTATTTTATATCTGCATATCTGCATTTTAAATCTGTATCTTTTAAAGAGGCTGAGATATTATAATTTTAAAGGTCAATAGCGATATTCGATATTCTTAAAAAAAAATTTCAAAGTAATTTGCCGGAAACGTGATTATTTAATATATTTTAAATATAATTTATATTATTAAGGAAGGACGCTTATAAAAAATTCAGCCAAATGAGAGATGTTTATAGAACTAAAAATTTCTAAATGCTTTCATGAATATAACGCTTAAATATTGATTTAGAAAGATTTTAATAAAAACTTTAATACAGTTTAAATTGAATGAAATCTATATTGAGTATATTGAATATTTTTATTATTTTTATACGATGGCTTGCGCATGACTGCATGAAACTAAATGCCAAATTCCGATGAGATATTTTTTAATTTTTAGTTTCACATTATTAATTAAAATACTGAATAAAAGTTAATATGATTTATTCAAGGCGACTGTAACGTTTTGTTTTTAAGAAGATTTTGTATTTAAGCTGTAGATTGAATAAGATAAGATGTTTAAAAAATCAAAATGTCTTCAATATTTGAAATTCACTATGCTTTGGCTGAAAACATAGTGGAATTATATATGTTATGTATATCCTAACATAAAGTATGTGTAAAAACACAATTTTTATTATCATTATCCATTTCAAGTAGGTTTGATACTAACATAATACTATAATTTTGTAAACGATGGCGTAAACATATTTGTAGTTTTTTGAAAACAATATTTAATATTATTTCAAGAATAAATAATAATAATCGGTTCCTTAATTATTATTTGAAATGACATGCCGGTATTTAATAAATTAAATATGAAGATAAAGTAAATATAAAAATTTTTTACAGATTTGCTAGCTTATGATGTGAAAAAATGGAAAAACAAAAATATTTATACTTTTACTATAATTATAATTTTTATTTATAAAAAATTTTGTTGAAAGTAGAATTTACAATTTTACAATAGAATTATTATATAATTTCAAAATATAACATTTAATACAAATTTAATTTTACATATAGTCTATGGTAATTACATTTGATTCAAATATTTGTCATTTAATAAGTTTCCTTTTCAATAGTACAATTGTTTGCGCTCCTTACGGTTGCTGTTAGAGTCATTAACTCGTTTTCCTTGTACCAAACAATGTAGCAACGGTGACGAAGAATTAACCCTTTTAAGATTCAAACTTGATTTCTGAACTCCATTGGCACCCAAATTTAAAAGAGTTCCAGAGAATTTTGTAGTAAAATGAGAAGTAAGTGAGTGATTGACTTTCTGGGATGGCATCTGTAACGATTTCACATTATCGATAGTCTCAGTTATTTCTTCTTTTTTTGAAACACATTGTGCTGTTGTCAAATCGATCGGTTTGACTTTTGATTTATTCAATTCATGCCTGCGGTTATTCCGTCTATATGATCTAGTTCTTGAAATTGATGAGGTATAACGATTTAGAGTAGCTTCCGATTTATCTGTTACAGAGTCGGCAAAATGCACTCTACGTGTAGGCCTCGGTTTAGTTTCAGTAGAAAGTTTAGATGTGGCTGATGATTTTTTGTATTGAGTCTTCAAAATTGATTTTAAAACTTTAGTTTTTGATTCTTTGATCTGAAGATTCTTGTTCGAAGTTGTAGTTGTAGTTGTTGGTTCATCTTTAGGATAAGTTTTTGCTGTTGTTAAATCGATTGGTACTTCAGTAGTTTCATATGAAGATTGATATCTAGGGGTGTCAGGTCTAAATAAAGTAGACCTCGAAATTGGTGGTGTATTAAAATGTAGAACAGCTTTTGAGTTGTTTGTTGAGGGATCCGCAATATGCACTCTTGACGCAATATTGGGTTCACCTTTAATAGTATGTATTTTGATAATTGGCCTTGTAATTGGCAATATTTGTTTTAAAGTTGATATTGTGGTTTTGTTCCTTAAAGTTGGTGTTGGTAT
>NW_024032936.1:0-8916 GCF_002237135.1 Teleopsis dalmanni
TTATCATAACCATATCGACCCCTATTGCAATGGAGGCAATATCAGTGGCACCCATGTATTCGTATTGTAAACCTTACATGTTATCTGCTTTCAGATGCCGGCGGGTCATACAATAATATTTTTATGTATGTATTAGATTAAAATCTTTTTAGTCTTCTTATCAAATTTCTATTCGACAATCCTATATAAGGTTTTAATAAAAGAAATCCTAACTGTTATGTTTATGTCGGAATTAAGCTATATAATAAATAATTGTCGCCATTATAAACCTTGGTCTCGCAGCTGGATATTTAGACTACGTTACGTTGTCAATACGATTAACTGTTCTACTATATATATCGCTATTCTGCTCTACTGAACTACGATTCTATTAATTTGGAAATAGTAATGTTACAGAACTACTATATATGGTTCATGGACAGAATTTATATTCTCATTGTCGGATACTATTTTCAAACACCTGTATGTTTGCACTTTTTTATCTGATTTCTTCAATTTACACTCCATATCCCAACCCATTATACGAGCTGTTCAAGACATTTCGTGCTTTTGACAAAAATAGCTTGTAAAAATCAATTAAACTAATTAAAAATAACTTAAAATTAAGTCAAAATTTTTCAATCTTACTTAGTTCCATTCTTTAACTATATATTGAAATAATTTAACACGATAGAATTGTTTTATTAAGATTTTATTTGGAAACAATAAGGTATATTAAAATAAAAAAAGGGTATATATGTATTCTTATATAATACTAATTTACTTTAAATTACATTTTTTTTTGTTTATAAGTAGATAGCATTATCGATATACATATAAGCAAATTTAGTAGATAATATTGAGATTATAATTCGAATACTTTATTATATGTTTATATATATTCTTAGTGTTCAGTTGACGTAAAAACTCATAAAGAATAGGTGCATATATATATATATATAGATATATATATAAATTTTATTTCTAAACTCTGTACAACAAATAAACTTTTAGTACGATATTTTTAATCGGACTAACTACTTAAATATATGCATATTTCATGAAAATAAAAATATATTAATAATAAAAAAAAAAAAGATTAAATATAAGCAAACTTACGTTATCGAGCTGTTGTTATAAAAGAGGAAAAAATCATTTTAAGATAACTTTTACATTCCTTACTTTTCAACAAATTTTACAAATATATTTATTTGTTATTATGAATCATAAAAATAAAATTTAAGAGTAAGCTTTTCGATAACGTTAAAAATAAAATTGGTATATTCAAGAATAAAAAATCACTTATATAAGAAATGTTTGAAGTTTTAAAAGTATTTGTATATAATTTTTTTTTTAAGTTTGAGTTTTTTTTTTATAAATGTTGTGTTGTTATTATTTTTCCCTTTTGCCCGCAAGCCTTTATTCAAAATATGTTTTCTTTATATACAGTCTCAAATTCCTTAGGTTAGTAATTATGTTCCAAAGCATTATTACATATATTAATATATATATTCAAAAATTGTAAGCAATGTATTAGTATAGTCGACGATTTATTCCAATTATTTGAAATTTCATTTGTATAAAACCTTTTTCAAAATCATCTAAGTCTCCAATATTGGTACTGATTTGCTTAAAGGCCAAGAAAAAACCGTTGAAGCTTACATTTATTACTATCGCATTTAAGAAAATATATATATGTATTTATTATAACAAATTAATTTTTTTTTTTTGATTAAATCTAAGAATTATTCAATTTTATTAGTTTTTAAGCAATTCTAATATGCTTTAATTTAATTTGTATTCGTATTTTATAAATTTGTATTGATTATGGTTTCTTATTTTTCTTAAAATAATTTCCAGAGCTTTTGAGAACGTATGCATAATAAAAAAAAGAATATTAAATTATTGATTTTACAGGTTATTTCCAACTAATAAAGTTTTTCTATTTTTATATATTTTTTTTTTAAATTTTTACTTTTTTAATTTACTTGCTTGCATTCATTTATATTTTGGATTACGTATGCAGCAGCCGTTGTCTTGCTGTTGGTGATGACTGTGTCGGCGGTGGTTGAGGTGGAGGTGAACGCAATGGAAATGACGGTTGCATAAAACGTATGCACTCGGCACCATTATCATTCACCCCCGACGTTTCACTAGCTGCTGCATTGAATGCCGAAGTAAAAGCATTGGCGGCTCAAAGGGTGTGGTAATTACGTTCGTTGTGTGCCTTATAAAATTTGTAGGCAACTAAACCAATGGCCAATAGACCTAAAGTCAAAACGATACCCCCGATAAATGAAGAGCTGTCAAAACGATGACATGGTGGTGGCTCTGGTGCTGTTGTTGTTGTATCAGGCTTTATTGTAGTAGTTGAGTTGGGTTTCACAGTAGAAGTGGTAGGATCAGGTTTAACTGTTGTAGTAGTTGGAATTGGAGTTGGTTTAACCGTAGTAGTTGTAGTTGTAGTAGTATCAGGTTTTATTGTAGTAGTGGGAATCGTAGTTGTATTATCAGGTTTAACAGTAGTATTGTCGGGTTTTACTGTAGAAGGGGTAATTGTAGGTTTGTCGGTTGTGGTAGTAGTAGGTGAAGTATCAGCTTCAGGCTTAACTGTAGTAGTTGGATCTGGTAATTTTGTTGTAACAGTGTTTGAAGCTGTAGGTGGTGCTGTTGTAACTGGTGGAACTGCATTTGTATCAGAATCCGGTTTAACAATTGCTGGTGGAGCCTCATCTTTTGTCGGAACTACTGGAACACTAGAACCATTGGTATTTGCCACAGCTGCATCTGTGTTTAGAAATAAAAAGTAGTTTTAATTATATGTGAATAATTTATAGTCTATATTGTTATATATTATATAATTATTTTTTTTATCAGTTAAATATCATTTATAGACGGAGTATCCTTTATTTGTCATTGTGCAAATTAAACAAATATATATGTCTGATTTTATATATATATGGAATTTAATGTTAATTATTTTATATTAAAACGAATCTTTTATATATATATTTTGTTTGAAAAAATTTTTTTTTTGTTTTTAGTTTTTTAAGTATCTGTCTGAGTAGTAAAGTATTATATGATATTTTAGTATATGAAAATATTTTTTTCAAGCATAAAACAACTGTATTAATTGCGGAGTCATTTGCAGTCAAAACACATGTGCCATATGATTAGAAACTGTTAGTATATATATCGCCAAATAATACTTAGTTTCTACAGTTTACAGTTTCTATTCTACAGTTTAAATTGTTTTATATTATTGTAGTTGCTATTCTTAGAATATAAATCAATAAAGCTTGCTTTGAATTAAACGTAAAAACCAATTTATTTTTCTTTTAATTGATATGAAGTGGTATACTGCTTTAAAAATTTTGTGAATTAAATGTAAGAGGTATGTATTGGTGATATCTTATATTTCACCTTCCACTAAATTGCAGTATTAAATAATTATTTTGAATTTACAGTCACTATTATGTTACATTTTGTAATATCTATAGCTGTCTCAAAAGCTTTTCAAATTATATTTAATAATGTAATATAGATAGTACACAAACAACAAATATCTAGATGTCCAATGCTAACCACAAAATCGAAAAAGATTGTAAAAATCAAAAAACAGTTATTTTTTAGTATAAAATTATTATTCTAATATTATAACATCCTAATTCAGTCTCTATACATAGAAATAGACAGCTAAGATTATAACCTCCCTTCAAAACAATTTCCAAACAGACGACTAAAAATGTTCCGATTACTCTTTTATATCACGTGTTTCGTCTTATAATAAGGCTACAAGTTTTTATACAAAAATCATATTATAATATATGTGATCAATTAAAAATAAAAATATTGACCCTATTTATACCTGCGGCATCTTAACCGTTGAAAATGTTTTCAATTGAATTTTACACTATTGTTAAATTTATTTATTTTTGTTTAGTATATAGTATATAGACACACAAGACTTGCTAGCAAAAAATAACAAATAATAAAATATAATATCCATATCAAATTAAAGAAACGTAGCAATCATACTCATCTCCTTCTTGTCTTTGATTAGAAACAGATTTCATGCGCTAAGCTGTCGGTAGTATTGATATGCCTACTGAAATAGGGGAATACCCGAATATGATTTTATTAAATCATTGCGAATTGTATGTATATTTTATATTATGATGTATAATCCGTTGTAAGTGTTCATATCTTCAACGTAATTTGAGTTTTTATTTTTTAATGATAGAATTTATTTCAGAAAAAAAATACTCTATTTTTTATACTATATAACTTTAAGATTTTCTTAAAGTTATATAAGACTTTCGAGTTCTTATATAACTCGAAATATTACAATATAAATTTTTTTAGAAACGCATAGGAAAGCGCATTTGGGATAGTTAATTTCTCCCTAATGAACGTACGTAATGAAAGATAAAGCCAATTAAATCGGCGAAAATTGTAGTTTTTGTTTTTTAAGATGTATATAGCATATATCGCTGGTTTGGTCATGTCGTGTGAATGGATGAAGATGCTTTAGTGAAAAAGGTGTTTGAAGCAGTAGCTGGAGGAAGAATGCGTAGAGATAGACCGTGCGTCTGGCGGAGTGATCAAGTTAAGGGAGTACTAACCGGATATGAGATATACGAGACTGAAGAAGGCGCGCAGGCATAGGAAAAAGTTTAAATCGATGTAAGACGTAGCCTCCACGACTTATTAACACTTCTAAAGACCACAAAGATTTATATTTTTTACAAGATATTCAACATACCGTAGAAATACGGGTATAGAGTTAATTTCAGATTATATTTAAAAAAAAAATATATAAAAGTATGCGAAAATTTTAATTCTACTTAATTATCACTGACTTATTAAAGAGGTCTCGGTCTCCTATGCGTAATTTATACAATTCATGACTCATTATTACTTTAAATAATAACTTATCTTGTTGAAGGAATATATATGTATATGTATATATAAATAAATTCTTTGATAAATATAAAATACAATTAATATTTAAAAAAAATGGGGTTATAAATTGAAGGTAATTGTTATAGGTTTAGAAAAACTTGTAGGATAAAATGTGTTAAGGTAGAATTTAAGGTAGGAAAACTGTTTAGGGAAAATGTACATTCGTTTAAAAAAAAAAATTGGAAGGAATAAATCGGTTAGGTAAGATTTACATTAGTTTTAAAGGACTTAATATAGTAAATTGTGTACTTAGGATTACCTTTAGCACTTTAGCTTTCAGGTTCAGATACCTTTATGGATGCAAGAAGTTTATTCTTTAATAGCGTAATTAAGTGTATAAACAACTATAATTGATTTAGAAATTATAATTGTTAACATTTATTTATAACAATTAATAAGTAATTAAGTTATACACACTTGCAGTAAATCATTTACCAACAAACAGTCAAAACATATTGAAAATTGTTATTATTCAGAATGTGTTCTCATAGGATTGTATAACAGGATTTTTAATATATATATTATTGCCATATATATTATAACTAATTTAATTGATTAAATACTATTAATTTAAAAATATCAAAAAATTAAATGTTTACGTGATAATAACTAAATTAATTTTGACTATTATTTATATTTATAAGGAGGAAACGTGATTTTTTAAAAAATACTTTTCTTATAGAGCATCCTATAATAAATGCATGAGAAGCAATTGCCCGTAAACCCCCGTAAAGAAAATGCAGTACCACATAAAGTGATGTAAATGTCATTTAATTCTTGGAATAAATGTAAATGATAATAAAAAAAAAAATAAACGCCAATATTTCCACAAAAAAAAAATATAAAAAACGCACTCATAAGCAAATAACTGTACATTTTCGTTTCCTTTATGCACGTTATATTTTTGCAACACAAATTGCTATAAGAAAAAAAAAACAACAACCAAAAATATATCAAAGACGTAATTTATACGGATTTTTTTCTTTTGCATTTTAAATATTTCTTGTTTTATACGCTACTTTATCATATTTCATTTATATAAAATGTATAGACGTTTTAATTTAATTAGTAAAAAAAAAAACAGAATAACATTCGTCTCATTCTACCTACACATTTATTATTTTGTAGTACATACCTTGACAATATGCTCCCGTGAACAACCCGATCAACAGGCAAATCAATAAACCCTTTGTTGATGACTTCATCATTTTATAAAATTGCAATTGCAAATGCAATAAGGACCACTGGTTTATCTGAAAATGGAGTCAAATTTCTTGTGAAATTTGCTTAGCGGCAAGTAAAGCGAAGAAGTTCTGCAAAACACAAATAATAAAAGCAACAACAAATTAGAATTCAAGGAAAACTACAAAGAATTTTCAAATAAATATTTTTCAGCTTATATTTCACTCATTTACACCATTTTAATTTATTTTTGTACATATAATTATTGTAATTCACAATTTTATTAAAAAATACCTTTAGCCACAAATTCTAAAGCAAAATCAAATTTTGCGTTAGAAAAAAAAATATTCTCACTTTCCGTAAATCACGAACTTGATGACTGTCTTCAACTAAAATAAAACAGATGAAATATAGTATGAACATACCCCTATACGTCATAGAAAGTGTTTCTAATGTTAATAAAAAATTGTAAAAAGTATTATAGCAGTGTTCAAAAGGTACTAAAAATACTTAGTTTTCGTTATGCATAATTACTTATTAATTTATATAAAAACTTGTTACATAAATAAAATTTTTAAATAAATAGTTGTAAATAAATAATAATAATAAATAAATAATCGTACAAAGTTTAAACATATTTTAGAATGTTATATAATGTTGTAAATTTATATAAAAATTTGTTAACAGTTTTTTAAATATATAAGCGTAGAAAGTTTAAGCATATTTTTGAAAGTATGATTATGTAGTGGTTTTTTATGTTGGGGTTTATTTCGAATTTAACACTCCGTATTGGTAATGGATAAGTTAATTTAACACTCCGTATTGGTAATGGATAAGTTTATTTATTTCTTATACTTAGTTATTATAAAATATTCTTAAAGTTAAGATTTATGTTTTTACGTCTTATTCACGTGCTGCTTTTTCTTTTTCCAAACTACTACTGGCGGGAACTGCGGCTATTGTTGTCTCCTTTGTGCCTTGTTGACAGTTCTTTTATTTATATTTTTTGGTGCTGCCACAGTACTCCCCCCTAAGTGATGGAGTCACTGAATTTGGTTGGAAAGCGAACGTTGCGTCCTGATTTTGTCAGGTTAGCTGTTGTATTTGGTCGCACAGACTGGTCGCCATTAACGTTGTTTGGAGTGTGGTATACCATTGATTTGTTGTGGATGTCAATGTCTGTATCGGGACATATGAAAGCAGCTTTAAGACGATCTATGCTAACTGTTTGTTCTTTGTTTTCGATCAGTATTCTAAACGTCTTGTCATTTCGCTCTAGTATTTGGTAAGGGCCATCGTAAGGTTGCGTCAATGGTGGTTTTACCTTGTCATTTCGTATAAATACATGCGTGGCTGAGCTTAGAGCCGGTTGGATGTGGTAGCCTCGGTCTATATGATGCGATACCAACGTTGCCTTGACGCTCTGCATTTGTTCTCTTAGCTTGGTTATGAAATCGTGTTGATTTATATTTCTGTGGCTAGGGTTGCTTACTATTTCGCCCGGTAAACGTAGAGTTTGGCCATATAGCATTTCAGCAGCAGAAGCTCCAATGTCTGGTTTAAAAGTCGTGCGTAGACCTAACAATACTATTGGTAAAACTTCTGTCCAAGAAGTTGTTTGGTGGCACATTAAGGCTGCTTTTAATGTGCGGTGAAATCGTTCCACCATTCCGTTACTTTGAGGATGGTAACTCGTAGTTCGTAAGTGTTTGCAACCGATAACTTCAGCTAGTTGGTTGAACAATGAAGATTCAAATTGTCTTCCTTGGTCTGTTGTGATACGTAAGGGTACGCCAAAACGTGCGATCCATTGAGTAATCAGTGCGTTTGCGATGGTTTCCGCTGTTTGATCTGGGATCGGAATTGCTTCTGGCCATCGGCTGAAACGGTCGATGATGGTTAATATATATGTGCAGTTGTTTGATGGTGGTAGCGGGCCGACGATATCTATGTTTATATGTTCGAATCTGTGTTCACCGAGTTCATATTGACAAATAGGTGAACGGTTGTGACGTTGCACTTTAGAACGTTGGCATGGGATACATTGTCGGGTCCAGTTTCTGATATCAGCATTTATAGAAGGCCAGAAAAATTTTTCAGCTATCATTTTTGTTGTGCCCCGAATGCTGGGATGAGACAACCCATGCGTAGCTTTAAAGATATGTAGCCGGTATTTCTGCGGAATGTAAGGACGAATTCGCCCAGTTGAAACTTCGCAATAAATTTTATCTGATATTGTTGGTAAAGATAAAAGTTTGATTTCGATGGAATTGTTGTTTTTGATATCTTGTAGTTGTGGGCAACATCGTTGTAATCCAATTATACAATCGTAGTCGATTTTTGGGATGCTAATACTATCTATCCGCGAGAGAAAATCTGCTGGGATGTTGTCTTTTCCGCTGACATGAACGATATTCGTTGTAAATTGACCTACATAATCAAGCTGACGGACTTGACGTGGTGAAGCCTTGTCGGACTTTTGCTGGAATGCGAACGTGAGTGGCTTGTGGTCAGTTATTAATACGAATTCACGACCTTCTAACATATGTCGAAAATGTTTTATGCCCTGATATGCGGCTAACAACTCACGATCGTATGTGCTGTATCGTTTTTGTGTATCTGTTAATCGTTTAGAGAAAAAACCGAGTGGTTGGAACGTGCTGTCTGTCACTTGATGAAGAACTGCGCCGAGAGCTTTATCCGAGGCGTCTACTTGTAATGCAAGCGTAGCAGTTTTTGACGGATGAACAAGTAGTGTCGAGTTTGTTAGTTCATCTTTACATTTTTGGA
>NW_024032937.1:0-8916 GCF_002237135.1 Teleopsis dalmanni
ATGTATACAATGAATGTAACATAATTGTGTTCTTAATTAAAACATTTGTGTATTCACCACTAAGATTAAAAATATATTTATACCAAAATCGATGTAATTTTTTAATAAGGACTGTTTAACACAAATACAAAAATATTTAATTAAGTCCGTATTCAATATCAGGCGCTAATAAAACTACGTATTAATTTTACATGAATATTGCTTACATGACATTAAGTACAGTAACAAACAGTTTTTTAAGGATCCTTCAATTAATAAGAAAGAATGGAACTGCTCACTTTTTCACCATCTTAGTGTTTTTTGCAGTCATTACATTTTAAGATTAAATACAATTGCATTATAAACCCTGCTATGCCATTAACTACGCCGGTAGTAATCTCAGTTAAACGGCTTGGGTCACTGAAATAACTGTTTTCAACTAAAGAAGTCATTATTATCGCATTTTTCCAAATCCATAATAGCTTACGCCACTGTTTCATTTATTTATCTCACATGATTTTCTTAATTTTATTTGCAGAACTAAGATTTAAAGCACCAATTTGACGCATATACAATTCTGTGCTCAAGTGTTCAAAAAGACAAAAAGATTTACAATATATCACATACAATAAATATATAATTCCTATATATATATATATATATATATATATTATATAATATATATATATATATATATATAAAGTATATATATATATATATACTATATTTATATTTTCACAAGGAACAAGGTACATAGAGCTTCTTAGTAATAACAGCAGAATTAATTTTTATAAAATATTATTTATTGTTTTAATGATCAAATGTTTCTATGATTATTTTTACATTTTTGAAACGAACAATTAAATCATTGTATAAATAAATATTCACGCAATATTTGACTATAATTTTATATTATAATTAATATTATATTTTTATAATTTTTATTGGTGAAAATATTATTTATACAACTGATTAATTGGCTCGTTTCAAAAATAAAAATAATCAGTAGAAACATTTGATCATTAAAACAATAAATAATATATTATAAAATTATTCTAGCTGTATACCTAAGAAGCTCTTGTACCTTGTCCTTGTAAAAATATAAATATAGTATGTGAAGAAGTTAAAAGTTAAACATTCCTACAAACCTGCTTTAATTATGAAGCATGTACGTTTTTAGTACAAATTCACAATTAATATATATATGTGAACATAATATGTGAAAGAATAGTATTCATTTATTAAGTAAGTTAGCAACAGGGTTTGAATTGCTGTGACTATTTTCTAGCAATTATTTTTGAATATGAAAATAAAATAAGCAAAATTCAAATTCAACAACAAAACGTACACAATACAAATGTGTGTGCACGAAGCACGGTACCCTTTAGAATAAAGGATACAGATACAAGACAGCATTAAGTATAATGTGTAATACTAGCTTAAGATTCATCAATATATTTGCATTTCATTAACATTGCCCCAAGAATTCTAACTCTACAAATTGGCGGCAATATTTGTCATCTTTTATAAAATTCAATATGAAAATATTTTAATGACTTTTAGGATTTGTAAATGCAGAGTTAAAGTACTTGTGAAATCGATTAATAAATACAACATAAATTTGCAAAAATTTGAATAAGCAGTTGCCTAAACGGCATGCTTAAATTTTCATGGCTTAAATCAGTTGTTTCAGTTGTTATTATTATGCTTAAAGAAATTTGAAATAATTGTTAATTGAAACATTTGATTCAAAATAAATAAAAAATTTTACTGCCAAAAATAACCAGCAGACCTACCATGCACAGAAAATTATTTAAAGCAGTTCCAAAGCATATTAAATTCAACCACGAAAACTTTTTTATAAAAAGTTCACATTTATCTATGATACGCTGCTTAAATTTAAACAGTTTAAATATTGGCATGTAATACATATTCTATTATTTTAAAATAATCGCAATATTTTTTTTTTGTCTATCACACTGGTGTGGTCTACGTATATATGTATGAAACATATAACTTCCACATTGTAACTAATACTCATGTTTGTGTGTAAAAATGAAATGTCTTTCAAATAAATAAAAAAGTAAACATTTTTATATTACCTGCTTTTAAACTAAATACTATTATAATTAAACAGAAGAGAAATCAGGAGGCTCAAATGACTTCAATGCTGTTTAAGAAAATTAAAGAAAATTTTTTTATTTACTAATTATGTACAAAGCATACTTCACAGCCAAATTTACAAAATAATTTTATCTGAACCTAAACATACGAATATTTTACTTCCACATATATGTAAAAAGAATAAAATATGATTTAAGTTGCCGAGTTTTACTTCGCTAAATCAATTTCCTCCCACGGTCTAGGTCCACGTTTATTTTCCCATTCATCAATATTAATAGTTTGTATTTTTTCAAACTCATTTTCTAAGGTCACTTCTTCAGATTTTTTCATAGTAACTCCATATTTTTTCATGTCTTCGGGTGTTACCTGTTTTGTTTTTGAGAATTGGTACCTGTTGTATAAGTGTATAAATGTATAGATTGTATAAAGATTATAATTACAAATTGTCTTAGATACTACCTCAATTTTGCAAATTCCTGAAGTCCAAATGATCCGCCAACTATACATAGTAAAAAAGGTATTCCGTACTTAACAGATTTTTGTTTAAAAAAATAATTTACTTTAGCAGAAAATGACATTTCTAATGTTTATTTAAAAAAGAATACTAACAACAAAAATTAAAAGCAAACGATGAAAAGTAGGACACACGAGAATTAAAAAAATAGTGTTGTAAATTGATGTTTTACAAACGAAATATGAGAAATGAAAGCGTGCAAAGCCGAAAAATACTACATACGTTTAAACACATATAAAATATTAACTAAATTTTATATATCAGATAAGCTCTTTTAACAAAATGAACTGTTTCTTTTTAAACATATATATTGAAACATGTGTATTACAAATAAAATTTTTAATTAAAACTAATTAGAAATAATGCATATGTTTTTACATTGAGGTTGCATAATAAAAAGCTTACCCACAAAACAAAAGTTGTGACTAATGTAAAATATTAAAACTTTTGATGTCGAAACTGTACTTTTATTGATTGAAAGCACTTTATTTTTAGACCAAAGCTTTTTGTGCAAGTCAACAGTATACACACCCAAAGCTTAAAAGCTTTTATTTTAACGAAATATATAAGCTTTGTGAGAAACATTTTTATTGTAAAGTATTTTCATTATGAAAAGTTGGTTAGCTAATCCACTAACACATGCGGTAAAAAAGGTAATTTATTTTGTGTGTATCAAGTAGTGTTTTTCTCTAAATATTATAAATATTTGTCTTCAACGTAATTTTTCTGATATCAACAACACTGGCAGACATACGTTGTAACCAAAATCAAACAAATTAATTAATTTTCAACTTTTTAAAATAAATTTGGTAGAATACATTCGACTAAAATGTCCACATCTTAAATATTTAAGTTAAATAAATTTTATATTTTTAATGTGTCAATGATAGATATAGACCTATGATAGATATTAATTATATGTTATTAAATACATATAATTTTATTTAACTATAAATTTATATAACATACATATAATTAATAAATTAAAATAAGTAATTTATTATAATTAATTTGTTTCTATAATAATTGTCTATATATTGGACGTAGGCTTAAGATCAAAACACTTAAAGAATTTTCTCAAATTATACTGTTTTATTATTTTGAATTATTTTAAGATAATTAAATCTTTTACTTTATAGCTAACTCTTTTTGAATATTTAGTGTTTTTGTATGTTGGCACATATAATAATAGCGCCCTATATCAGTTAGTAAAATTAAATAAAAATCAAACATTTTTATTTTCAAATAATATTTAGGGAAATTTTATTCATCAAATGGGACGCCATATTTATATGGCGCCCATTTTGGGAAATTTACAAATGAATGGGAAATATTAGTTTACCTACGTTCATTGTTGTTGGGCTCGTATTGAGAGAGTTTGTGTTTTTCAATTTCACCAAAAAATAATTAATTTTCAATTGGCATCTTATCAACGTATGTAAGCTTTATTATTAATAAAATTTATTATGTGAATAATCGTGTGTGAAATTTGTGATCAAAGAGTTTTAATTAAAAATATTTAAGTTGACGCGGCAACACGTTGGGTTGCATTTAAAAACATATATTAAATAACTAAATAAAAAGTTAAATAAAATAATTTTGTTTAAACCGATGGATAATTGATGTTTTGTTTTTTTAATTTTATAAACAAAGTTTACGCGCTTTTATTGAACTTTTTGTACGGTACGTGTCAGTGCAAAAAATTTATATCCTAGTTTAGCATAGTTCAGTTCAAATGCAACGCGGAGGGTCGGATCTTAGCTTTCATATATAAAAGTTTAAGAAAGCTTATTTCACAGAGCGCTTATTTTATTACTGCACTCTTCTATTAAGAAAATTTTTACTAATAAATTTATTTATTTATTTTTTTGTGTTTTAATATAAAGTGATCAACTGGAGTACAGTTAACACTTGGAAAGTTGTAAATTGTATATCGTGAAATTTATTTTCATATATAACCCATAAAATGGGTGAAATAAAGTCTGTTAAAGTGGACAATTGGGGAGTTTTCTTCCTTCAGAAACTCCAAAACTTTTTTAATAAAACTGACTACTGCGACTTAACATTACAATTTCGCGACAACTCGCAACTGAAAGTACATCGTTTAGTATTAAGCGCTTGCACAGACTACTTTAATGTTCTTGAACAAACGTGCGAAGTCATAGATGATGCGCTCATAATGCCCCTGGAACTGCAAGCCGATGTAGTAGTCCCTATTGTGAACTTTATGTACACAGGAACGTTAGAGTTTGAGTTGAAGATGTATGGAAAATTATTACGTACAGCAAAAGAAATGAATATGACGGTGCTACTTAAACTTTTGGAAGCGCATCGACGTACTATGGAAGGTGTAAATCGTGCACAAAGGGTAAGTGTAAGTGTAAGTGCAAATTATAAAAATTTTATAACATTTGATTCGTTCGATTTGCATTAGCCACCAAGTCCGAAATCCATTCGTCGTCGTGGAACACCAGTGAACAACCAACAGATTGCTGCTCCACCACAAAAACGTGTAAACGCTAACAATACATCAACACTACAATCAAGGCGTGTTGCACAGCCAAGAACTATTGCAACAAGTACACCACAGGCACAAAACGCACAATATCGCCAACAGAGCGGTAACGCGACTTTACTTAGAACACCAACTCTTTCAACTTCACCTACAAAAATACATATTGGACATGACATCAAACGTGAAATTGAAGATGATCTATCGAATCCACCACAACAACCACCTTCGCCGTTTGAACAACTACGAAAAGGAGTTAGCACTAAAAGAGCAAGCTCTGTAAGCTTCATATCTCCACCTGCTAAAAAACCAAACATTGAAGATGTAAAAGAATTTGCGGAACAACAGCGCATGCGTAAACAAATTGCCGCGGAGTATGCTGGTGATGATGAATATGAAGGTATGATGGATGATGATATTCATAACGATGACGACGACGATGATGCAGTAAATACAACTCCTTCTTCCACAACAGCTATAAAAACGCAAGAATTACCATCATATACTTTTAAAACAGATAATGGAGACAAGATTCCAACTATTGTGGTTAAAGAAAATTCTGGTAATAAATTAAATACAACCAAAATTATATCAGAAGTAATGCGTCAGTTTCCGCATTTGGCAAAATCAAACAAGAGTATAAAATTAAAAATTGTAACTGGTCCTAGTGGGTTCCAAAAAGTTATTATCAAAAAAGAACAAATTGATAACATTCCTGATGGGGATAATCCACAGCAACAACAGCAAAAATCCCAAATAATTGCAAGTCAAGGAAATACGAAAGAAACAAAAATAATTAAGCAAACGCCAAACAACGTCGTTTCTCAGCAAAAGAAAGATTTTGGTGAACGTACATCAACGTCCGCGCAAACAGAAACAACAAATAGTGTTTCTGGTATGCAAAAACGTCGAATCGATAGTAAAACAATGCATGCATTGCTTGCTTTAGGAGCAGAAAACACAACTGGTATGAATATATAAGATTACTATTACTATTTATATTTGTGTAAAATACTATTAAATTTTTTGAAATTTATAGGACCGTGGCTTTGTTTGAGATGCGGTGTTAGTGGTCGTCCTATAAGTATTCCTTCTTATCGCGGATTCCGTAGACATTTGATAAACACCCATAAGGAATCAATTGATCCTGCGTTATGTGAGCATTGTGGATGGCGTTCTACCCATGAGAAAGAATTACATTTACATATTCAAGTGGAACATAATTTAAATTCATCAATTTACAAATTTCCGGAATGTAGTATGTGCGCTGAAATATTTATAGATACTGATGCATTGCATCAGCATATGATTGAAAATCATAATGAAGAAAATAAGCAGCAATGTATATATTGCAATAAAATATTTGCTAAAGAATTGCAATTATATACACACATGAAAACTAATCACAAAAAACAGGCTCTTGATGATGGTATTATTGATTACTCTGATGAAGAGTTAGTAAATATTTTAAAAGATACCGAGCAAGAATCATCCCAGCAATTAATGGAAAGTGGCAGTTCAAAAGTTAAAATTATTTCTGACATAAGTTTACCTAGCGCAGGTACACTATTAAAATTGGACTCCACAACAGATGTGCAAAAAACATTAAAAAACAAACCATCAATAGGTTCCAAACTCATATCAACTTCAGAAAATATTGCTACTAGTGTAGATCACAAATTTGTGGCTTCTGATGGCAGCGAATTGATATTAACTAGAGAGCAACGAAAAGAGATCTTAACGCAACTTAATCAGGAAAAAAATAAAAATGCTTTAATTGTTAAGGGTCAGACAGGTTGTAAAAGAGGATCTATATCGGAAGGCTTAAATATTGTAACAATTCCAGTAAAAGACAATACTAGTCCAAAAGCTGAAATTGAGTCAATAGAAGACGAATACGACGATAGTGAAATTTATAATGAAATGAGATCTCAGAGTGTTAGCTCGCCAGCAACACCATTAGAAGATGAAGTAGAAATAAAAAGAAATTCTTCAAATAATCTAGATGAGAGCAAGGAATCAATTGAAAATCTAGAATGGGCGGAAAACTTAATTTCAGAACATGAATTAGCAGAGGAAGTAACAGATAATAAAAATAATGAGGTAAAAACTTACCATATAATTATATAACTTTTAAAAAATATTTATACTCCATTTTTTAGAAAAATAATAAATCAGATGACGATATTAGCAAGAAATTGAAGGAGCTTACTGGTGATTGGTCAGAAGATGAAAACGATGAAGAAGAGATTGCTGCAGCAGAGTCTCAATCCGAATTCGATAATTCAACTGAAAAAATAGTAAAAATTGATGTTTCTGCAAGTGAAAAATCTTGCGATGATAAGTTGTTATCTGAAAAAGCAGTAGAAAAAGATAGTACGGCTGAAGTAAAGTCAGAAAATGATGTTAAATTAGAAGACGATGATATTGAATTGGCTATGAAAAATTTGCACAGTGACGATGCAAATGAAAGTATTACATCCGAATGTGTTGAAGAGGAAAAAGTTGTTGAAGAAAATGAAGACGCAAATGATGGAAATAAATTTGAAGTGGAAAATGATAAAGAAATCAAAAGTGAAGAAAAAACTGATATTACTGAGGAAGTAGATTCTGGTGAAAACGTATTGCGATCTGAGGATGATATCGAACCAGATTTTGAAAAAGTTGATGAATTTCAAAATTGTTCAGAAAAAGAAATAGAATTAGGTAATGACGAAGCAGATAACGAATTCACAGATTCTCCTATTGCTTCAGGTGTACAAATAATTGATGAATTACTAACGCAAGCAACAGGTGCTGAAAAGGATGATAAACATTCGGAGAAAGTAGAATGCGAAGCAGCTAATATTAAAGTAGAACCATCTGAAGCAAAGAGTTCAATTGAGGAAGAAACTGCTACAAAGACTTCATCAACAGATGAGAAAATCAAAAATATTGAGAAAAATAAAGAAAAATCTGAGGATAACGTAAAAAATTTAATAAAAGAATGGGGCGAAGATGAGGATGGGGATGGTGATGGTGATGGTGATGGTGATGGTGACGGTGACTCCACAAAGAAGTTATAAACACAATTTTAGTACGTAGTTTATTATTTTACGTGTAATATTTTTCATTGCTAGGTTTTATGATTTTAACTATAAAAAATATATGCGACATATAGCATCATATATAATATATATATATATATATATATATAACTTTATATAAATAATATTTAATATTCGTTGCTTATTTATGCCATTCTTGTAATATATGTCGCATAAATAAATTTGATTACTACTATAAATGAATGGATAAATTAATATAGAATTTATATATTATTTTTATAATTCTGAAGTATATTTTAAAAAATTACAGTTGAAATATCTAAAATATAAACTTCAAGATTTAATCAATAGTTTATATTAAAAATAATCAAAAATATGTGTTTTTTACTGACACGAAACTGTTTAAACACGTTTCCCTTTTGCTAATTTTTCCTTGACTATAATTTATATTTGAAAGTATAAATATGTGCTCATTTGATCTAAATAAGTTTTTAATGACAGATACTGAATTTATCATATTTTATTTATATGTTATATTATGCTTATTGAAAAAAATGGTATAGTCAAAAAATCACTTTGATAGATAATATATAAACTATTGAAAATAGTATATGTTATATATATTGTTTTTGGAAAAGAAAATTAAATTTTTTGTTACCCTTTTTGGTAATAGTTATTGAGGACTTTTGTTCATGAAATATGATCAATGTTAAATAATTTAAAAATCGATTAATTTTTAA
>NW_024032938.1:0-8915 GCF_002237135.1 Teleopsis dalmanni
TTTGCCCAATGAAGAAAGTGACATCTCACGGAGTGTACCGGCAAAAAAAATATGTGTTGAAGTTCATATATATGTATATGTCTATATAAGCGTTACTTTCTTCATTGGCAAATTGAAAACAAAAATAAGTTTACGCTTTTTTAAGTCTTTGTGTGTACCTCAACATCCTTGCGCTTAACAACATATTCAAGATCATATTTCTGGTCCTCCAATTTATTAATCCTGTCATAGTGTTGCTTGATAAGGTTTTTAAGTGTTTCTGTTGATTGTATTGAAGAGTTTAATGGTCAAAATTAAATATTTTTGTTTTTATTTTGTACGCTTGCTTAAAAAAGTTCTGCTTAAAAAATACTCAAGAATTTTTTTAAAACAATTACGATATATCTATATATAGAAATATATATATAAAATCGACGAATAATTATTTATATATATCAAGTGTATATATAATGAATGTGACTGTGTTTGCTTTTGTATGTGTATGTGTAATGAATTGATTTTTATACAAAATATAGCTGTAATATTCTATTAAACTTTTTAACAATTTATTAGAGATGCGTGTATTATATTCAAATATAAACAAAATTTTACCTTCGCTAGCGTCACTGAGATTCCTGGGACTACCGCAACGTTCTTCTATGATACGTCTACGTTCAGCGGCTTTGCGTTCTTGTTCTTTCTTCAATTCTTCAGCGGCTTTTTTGCGAAGCAACAACTATAACATGATACTAACTATTGTAGGTCTATATATGAATAATAAGACTTTTTAAAAACTTACCCTAAGTTTCTTCTTCCTTTCTGGTGTCATGAAACCTTTCTTGGCTTTTTTGGCTTTCGAAGCTTCTTCCATACGCTTGCGTACTTCAGCACGCTTGCGTTCAATTTCAGCTTGTTTAGCCTTCTTTGCCTACGAAAGTGTAAGTGAAAATTCGCTGATATTATTTTTTGATTTTAAGTGTTTTAATAACACAGTTTTTGAATAACAACATATGAGAACACTGAAGACTTGCACTTAGTAATATATGTATTGTAAACATCCAACAGACAGCACATTATTTATAACTTTATTCAGTGAATACATTTAATAGAAGTTTATACTGACAGGACTAATTAAGGAAAACATCTCCGCACATAGACTGTCAGTTGGTATATGTAGCTACCTCTTCAGCAGGTGTAGCTGCCTTGCCATTTGCTGCAAGCTTACCGTTTGCAGCTGGTTTACCATTTGGGGTTGCAGGTGCTGCCGCCGCTGGTGCTGCTGCCGGTACTGGTGCTGCTGCCGGTGCTTGTGCTACTGCCGGTGCTTTTGCCGGTGCCGCAGCTGGAGCTGCTGCTTTTTTCTATAAATAAAAAAAATATTATTAATAATTGAAAAACATTTAATTTCACTAAAATAATAAGCTGTAATCTTTAGAAGAGTAGTACCATGATTAGAATAGTATTACGCTTCATAGCATACGGATTAATTGCTGCTTAAGTTAAGATAATTTTTTCATGTTAGTTTAATTTTTAAGCCGTTCAAAGACAATATGCGAAAGGCAATATTTTTAAATTAAATTTATTGCTTTTATATATTCACCTTCAAATCATCCTCATATTTGTGAAAGTAATTCTTTAAATAAACAAATTTTACTGCACCAAAACATGAAAAAAAGAGACCGATTATTATTTGGTTAACTTTCAAATCATATAGAAAAAAATTGAACAAATTCTTACCTTACCTCGTCATCAGCCATGTTGAATTTGTGTTTTTTTAGTTACTGAAATATAAAATAATTATAAAATTGTTATAAAAATTTTTTAAAAGCCATTAAAATATAAATTCTATTGACAAAGATATGCGTAGTTTTTTAATGGTATCACAATCAATCTTACTAAATCCCAATTTCTCAAAATTGCCTCCCTAATTAACTTAACGTATAATTCTATTAACTCCCTTAGAACATATTCAATGTCGAATTATGTGAAATAATGGATTTTACCTAATACTATACTTAATATATACCTAATATAATGTACTTATATTAAACATTTTTTAGTTTGCTTCTCGCAATACCACGATATTCAATTATATTATTTAATTCTAATCAGATAAAGTTAATTTAAGAGTTATTTTAAAATAGTTGAGAATTTTTTTTGTCAAAATTAACACTACTTTAAATTTAGTTATAGAAAATATTAAAAATGTATCTATTAACAGAAAAAAATCATTTAGATGAAAAATATTTCTTGAACCCTTGTAAATGTATTCAAATAAGTAATAAATAAAATTAAACAGTTTTAACATACAAACTATATTATATATATTGTAAGTACCATGTACTATATATGTAATAAAAAGTAATGAGACTGTATATTCTTTAGGTGTACCCTATCCGCTATAATTGCCAATTTCGAATAATATGAAAGCAATGTTTAAACAGTAAAACATAGATCATTTAATAATATCAAGGAAAAGGTTGATATCAACTTCAAGTTCAATCATTTTGGTTACAATAAAAGACCTTATTTTTTAAGACATCATAGATGCAAACCTTCCATCGAATTTTTGTTTTCTAAAAAAAATCTTTTAAAACTATATTTTAAAAGAAACATATGCAAATATGCTACATCACAATCATGAGAATAGAATTTTCCAAAATTGCGTATGTGGTATGAATATAAAAAAAAACTATAAAAAGAAAACTGAAACATTAAAAAACATTTTGTAAAATACAAAACCTGATGGATTCGCCGTATATGGATACTACGAATTCAAAAGCATTTAATGATCTTCGAGAAGAGTAAAATAAATTTTCTGCTTGTGTTGAGAGCAACTACGCATGCATTAAACATTATAAGTTTCGTGTGCTTACGAACTCATACTCATTCAAACATTTATTGATGAAAAACTGAAGTGAGTGGGTGAATTTGTGAGTGGGCAATTGCAATCTCTCGAACGTCAGCAGGAAAGAGATCAATATACATTATATACACACGACACTAAATAAGCAAGTTTGTGTATGTATAGAAAAGCTTTTTTTCAAATAATGCGATATCCGATTTCACCATGTGTAGTTGTTTTTGCTTTCAAAGCTGGAAAAGTAAGCACATATATACAAAAAATTGTTTGAAAAGTTTTAACAGATCTCTTATGCAAATAATAATTTAAAAAATATAATATTTGGGAAATAGTATTGATTCTCATATACTTATACTCTTATACTTATTTAACAATGTTTGTTATGATTAGCGTTATAAGCTTTTAATTGATATTGAATTAATAAATTTTTTTATATTACTAATGTAATAATTTATTTAATAATATTATTAAAACTCTAGCTTTTCATATATTGATAAATCATATATGTAAACAAATTGCTATAAATGAAATTTGTAAAAACAAAACACTTAATTTTCTAAAAAAAATATGTTTGTATATATATATATATATATATATATATACATTCAGTGGTTTGTACTTTTATAATAGCGAATATTCGAGAATTCTTATTATTACAATCATTCTAAAATGTTACAAAAATTAATAAGAAAATATTTTGACGTTGTTTTCTACAAAGTAATATAATTTTATTTAAAAAGAAATATCAAATTTTGCGCACCAAGCCAACGAAAGTAGTCTTATAAATAGATTTATCTATCAAAATGATTTTTATCTCTTTCTTATATTTACGTCTTTTCTTTTAAATCGAAATATTTTGAAATATATTTTGCAATTATATGTTGTTTTAATAACATTTAATAGAAAAACTAAAATGTACTACGACTGCTTCATTATAATGAAATATTTTTTATTAAGTAGGATTAGAATGATTTAAAAATAGATTTATTTTTCATTAATATACTCAGAGATATAATTAAATAATTTCTTGATTGGTTCCTAAATTTTTCTAATAATAACAGAAATATTCCTAAGCAGTTGCTATAACAGTGAAGTATAAATACTGGTGCAAGTATAGTTAACTCAATCATTGTATTATATGGTTTTTTTTTTTTTTTTAACCAGGTCAAGGTAACATAATTTGTATCTTAAACAATTAAATATGTTCAAGATTTTTATAATATACATAGAAATATATACTTCATTTAGTTTCATTTACTTCAGAAAAAAAGATTTCTTTTAAATTTTAGCTAAATTACTTGTTTGTAGAGAAAAGTTCTATTTTCGTTATTCATTGTATTTTTATTCTTTCATTAAAAAATATCAAATATTTATGTTCTCAATATATTTTCACACATTTTAATGCAATGCTCCCCATAACAAAGTGTGCGTATTTAACACATACATTCATTATACATAGTTATTTAAATTCTGTATACATCGAAGATCACATCGTATATTATATAGTATTTGTATTTTTATTTAATCAAATTTTAATCCTTCAAAAAAAAATCAATTTTCAAAGCTTACATAATATTTTTAATTTATTTTTCCGTTATAAATTGTAATACAATTTTAAAATATTTAATTTTTATTTTTTTCTCACAATTGTATTTTTTAACACTTTACACTTTTTTCCCTTTTAAGAATAATTTAATTGATTGAAATTTATTTATATTTTTTATTTGAAATTCTTTTTTTAATATATTATTTAATATATAGTTATTTGATTTTACAATCATTTGTAATCCAACACATAATATAATTCTAAATGTAATTTTTTTTACGAAGTTATTAAAAATTGTTATAGAATTTTCCAGCTCCTTCACCTCACACTCACCTTTAAGGAATTTAAAAAAGGTGTGCGAACGACCACACTACTCGAAAAGCAATGCTCGGAACAAACAGACTGAACGGTCCGACGATCTACGGCAGACTATATTCTTGCCAATTGCCTCAAAAGATCACTTTTCGTTTGATATCCGTGGGCAGCAGCAACGGCTACGACAGCCAGAAGGAATCTTCTACGGCGAGTTTACCTTTACTCTTCGTGCTCATTGGCAAAGGTTTCTCTCAGCAAAGCTCTCAAGCAGTCGAAATAGACTAAATGTTTCATAATTACTACAACCTGTGAATATTCAGCGTATCAGCCCACTGTACCCACAATAAAGTGTGTATCACACAAAGTATATAACAGTGGTCGGATTTTAACGAAAAATTTCTGCATTTCGTTATTAAATCTCATGAACACATTTTGAAACATTATGTATCTGGGCAAGTCGGCTAAAAATAACTCTCAAACAGAAATAGACACCGCACATCGAAATACTACAGAATTGAAAATTTATAGCAAAAGTTGTTAAAACTCGTCATTGCACGATTTTTGAAGTAAATATGCTGCTAAAGAAGAAAAATAGAAAATCACTTTTATCCCCATAAGACGACTGTGCATTGCAAAAAACTACTACTAGCAACCAATAATTTTTCAAATAGTCATAACATATAACAATTTTACACTGAAAAATTATAATTTAAGTGCATCTCAGAATCGTAAAGACCCATAATTATACATATATATTATTAATAAAATAATATAGGTGCACTTAGCACGTCATTGAAGAAAATAGAAAATCCCTAATAAGAAAGCATTACGGTTGCCAACGCGTTGAGTTACTTTTAAAAGACTTGTCTTTTAAGAATTTCCGAATTGTTAATTTAATTTGACAAAAAAATGTCTGAAAAGATTAATAACTGTAAAAAAAAAACTGAGTAAATTGAAATCATTATAAAACATTAGGTTAAACATTCCAAAAGAGTATTATTTATAAATGATGTCGTGAAAAGAAATAGTTTATAGTGAAGGTTGTAAGGTGGCCTGGTAAAGTATAATCATTTGTGACAATTTCTAAATATGTTGCTGCCGACCTAATTTACTAGACTTGTAATATAAACCTAAAAATTAATTTTTATATTTCGAAATTGTTTACAAAGTAGTACTTAACTAAAAAAAATGTATTATAATAAAAAATGTGATATAATTTATTAACAGCCCATAATTGCATGAACTTAAAATATGCAAAATATGAATAAAAAAATAGTTGAAATTTTTATTTATATAAATTTAAATATAAATATTTATTATAATCATTTCTTAATACTTTATTTTTTTTAAAAGCATAAATTTCTTTCAGAATACTGAAATTATCTGCAAACTCTTCCCCACAAGGCAGTTTCTGGCCACGGATTTGATTTTATTGATTAATATATGTATACATGTATATTAATTATAAATTATTGAAGTCATTCTTGTAATATATCGTAAGGCTCATACAATTTCAAGGGGTTCAGTGAATAAATTCAGCGCACATCTGTATGTACTATGAAAAAATTAACTAGATGCATTTTATGTACGTCTACAGTTAGAGCACACATCAATAAAAGACAGGTCACTTGATAATCCACTAGTTAATATGTGGTTAACCTCAGGCCACAACAGTTAAATTATGGCCTATTATCTGTTTTGACTTTTCTAACATTTTTCATAGCGCAATTTGATCTATTTTTTCAGTTCGTATTGGAAATAACACGTTTCATTACTAATTACAATGACTGACATGCTTATAAATCTACTTTAAAACATTTTTAACAGGTCTTTGTAATATATCGTAAGGCTCATACAATTTCAAGGGGTTCAGTGAATAAATTCAGCGCACATCTGTATGTACTATGAAAAAATTAACTAGATGCATTTTATGTACGTCTACAGTTAGAGCACACATCAATAAAAGACAGGTCACTTGATAATCCACTAGTTAATATGTGGTTAACCTCAGGCCACAACAGTTAAATTATGGCCTATTATCTGTTTTGACTTTTCTAACATTTTTCATAGCGCAATTTGATCTATTTTTTCAGTTCGTATTGGAAATAACACGTTTCATTACTAATTACAATGACTGACATGCTTATAAATCTACTTTAAAACATTTTTAACAGGTCTTTGTAATGCAAAACTATCCGATTTTATTGGTTGTCATCAGAGAATCTGACAAACCTTCCGTTTGATCAAAACTTTAATTCTTTGATTTGCTATGCTCTTCGGTATCCTAACTTACTCATAAATGAGTCTCGCAGACTCATACCGTTCGCTTCGTAGTATTTTTTTTTACTTACTTAATTTTTTTTAGTTGAGCTTTAGTTGGTTAGTTTTTGATCAACTAGTTTTTATTATGTTGAAGCTGTTTTGAGCTAGTGCACTTAAGCATTTATACTCTTTTTTAACTCGAGGTTTCTTCAAAATCCCTCTCTACACCTTCACTAGATTATTGTTTATCACTTCATCAGACTAAGCAATAAATAACCTCAGATCTGCATAACTCCCCGAGGAGCCTGTAACCATTCTGAGATTTGATAACGCGGTGTTGGTAAATCTGTCAGATTTCGCAAATAATTTCAGGGCTCTATCCTGTATGTATTTTTTGATGGGATCAATTTTGATGTCCCTGAGGATGTCATTCGTCCTAATGTACCATGGAACTTTAAAAAGTCTTTTCAGAGCCTGGCTTTGTGCAATTTCTAGCTGGTGAATAGTAGTAGAAGTGATGGACGAATTATTTGGTTATATATCAGTTTCCTGTTCTTAGCATTGAGATTTTCATTTCTAAATAGCGGTTAGAGGTAATGAAGAATTTTGGCACAGCTAATTCTTTTCAGTTGAACATGTTTAAGCCATGTGAATCGTTTGTCCAACGCGATGTCGAGATATTTAACGCTGTCCTCCCAGATATGGTGATAACCATATCACCCACTCTCACTCTCGATGGATTCTGTCTCCACTTACGCATTATAAACAGAGCCTTAGTTTTTTCATTATTGATTTTTATTTTCCATTTCTGAAAATACTCCAGAATGAGGTTTATATGCTCTTGAAGTGTGTGTGTATTTGTTACATGTTCTTTCGATATATACAAACTGCCATTACTTGAGTTGTCAAGATCAAAGTAAAATGTCAAGCGAATTCATTCAAAGTATATGTCATTTACATACCACCATTCACTCTAAGATATCACTGCGCTAAGATACCAGTATCATCGAATATTAAATAGTTTGCTTCAATCTGCATTTAAGCTTCAGCACCCTGTACGGAAAATGAGATCTTACGTAGGCGAAAAATAGAAAAACATTTTAATATTAGTGAACTAACTAGGAAAACAATTGACAAAGCATTATAAAGACGTAAGACCGATTATTTCAGAAAATAAATAAAAATATGTTGAGTAAAAAAAATTGCAAAAAATAATTTGAAAAAAATTAGTAAAAAGTTTGTTCGTAGGTGTATCAAGACTTTTGTACTCTATAAAAAATGTTTGGCAATTAACATTGTTTAGAGAATTAAAAAATAAAACTTTCCTCCTAAGGAGATGCCTTCGATTTCTATTTCAATTTTCACATCCTGAAAGATTGAAAACTGTTTATTTCTCAGACTATACATGTTATTATACGTAACAATGAGGAAAATATTTTGATGGTTCTTAAAAGCCAGATAATTAGTCGAACGATATGTTCATATATGAATAGCATTGATAAATTTATTATTGTCTGCAAATTTAAAAATTCTTAATTCTTTTGAGTTTTAGGTTCTTCAAAAAAAGAAAAACATTTTTGATTCTTTTAAAAGCAATATTTAAAGCAATGTTTAATAATTCCACACACAATTTTTTAAAACTTTTAAATTTTATGAAAAAAACCATTTAAAATTGAAATAAAATAAACAAAATAATTTATCATTACAATATGCTTCATTATAATAAAAGCTTATATATTTCTGGTAAAATAAAAGTATTTAATTATAAAATAAAAATTGCAAACTCCTTTATTTTATATTTTAAATCAATTATTTAGTGAATATATATTTAAATTTTAAGAATAGTATGTAACAGATAACTCAGATATAAATTATAAAATGACTGCATACGTCATACTTGCCTTGTAAATCAAAATTAAATTGTGTTTTTTTTATATTTGCTATAAGCTT
>NW_024032939.1:0-8915 GCF_002237135.1 Teleopsis dalmanni
CTTTAATTTTGCCAGGGTCTTTTGCATCCCTCCGTGTCCAGATGATGGTGATACATGTACTCGTTCTGCTAATGACCATCGCAATTCAGATGGAACCCATAATTTCCAAGTACTATCCTCTTGTAGTGGGTCGCCACTTCGAAAATCTGTCCTTTTATATACATAACCCTCTGAGGTACACAGGTCAGGTAAGCGTTGTTGTTCTTTGGTTACCATTTCGATGAGTGCCTTATATTCATCAGTTGCAAAGAAAGGTGACTGCAAATCAACATCTAGATTGCGAGTGTCTTGTGTTATCTCGTCAACAAACATCCTTGATAGTGTATCGGGAACAATGTTTTGATTACCTTTCCTATGTTCTATATTGAAGTCAAATGCTTGTAGTTTCAAGCTCCATCTCGCTAGTCTGCCTGATAAATCACGCTGGTTCATCAACCATTTGAGACTCGCATGGTCCGTTATGACCGTAAATGGAAGTCCTTCAACATACGCTCTAAATTTTTTTACACTGAGTACTGCAGCATAACATTCCAGTTCTGTCACACTTTAATTCTTTTGAGCTTTGTTTAGTTTAGACGACATACATGCTATCGGTTGCTCATCTCCAGCCTCATTCACTTGGAATAACACTCCTCCCACTCCATCTTTAGAAGCGTCACATTGGATATAAAAACGTTCTTGGAAATTCGGATTCGTAAGTACTGGTGCTGTCGTAAGACTTTCTTTCAATCTCTCAAACGCTATTCTTGCTTCGTTGGTTAGAGCGAATTTAATTAGGTTATTTTTAGTCAGGCAATCGTGTAGTGGTGCTGCAATAGTGGCGTAATCTCTTATGAATCTTCTATACCATCCTGTCATTCCAAGAAACCGTCTAAGTTGCCTCGCTGTCTTTGGCTCAGGGAAAATATTCATCGCTTCTACTTTTGCCGGATCAGTTCGTATTGTCCCATTCCCTACGATGTACCCTAGATATCTAACTTCAGTATGACAAAACTTACTCTTTTGAACATTAATTGTCAGGTTAGCTTTGCTCAGACACCCAGCCACTTGCTGTAATAGACGCATGTGTCCTTCAAAGTCTTCTGAGCACACCAGTAGATCGTCTAGATATACAAACACCCGTTCTCGAAGCGCTGCTGGAATGACCTTGTCCATGAGTCTGCACATGCGTTGCGCCGCATTACATAACCCGAATGGCATCACAGTGAATTGATATAGGGGTCTTCCCGGGACTGCAAATGCTGTCTTTTCTCTGGATTTTTTTTCCAGCGGAATCTGCCAGAACGCATCTTTTAAATCGATTGCGGAAATGTACCTGGTGTCGTGTAGTCTGCTCAAGACTCCTTCAATATGAGGCAACGGATATGCATCCTTGATTGTGCGCTCATTGACTTTCCGGGCATCCAAGCACTGCCTGTTTTTGGTTTCTTTCCTTACCAGTGTTACCGGAGAATTCCAACTGCTATTGCTTTCTTCAATCACCCCTAAGCTCAGCATTCTGTCTAATTCGTCGTACATTAATTTCTGGACAAACGGAGATATCGGGTAGTGGCGCTGTTTCACAGGTATATGTTCATCCATTACCTCTATCGTATGAGTTTCTACTGTTGTGCTTCCTAGACCTAACTCACTAAACGATGGAAATTCTTTAACAACCTTCACTAGCATGTTTATTTGCTTCCTACACATTTCGTGTTGTTTTGACGTGACTAGTAAGTCTGATGACTGCGGAGTCAATTCAGACACTGCCACCCTAAGGTAATTTTTGGGTGTCCGCTTGCTGATTATTGGTATGTCGAACACTTTCCAAAAATCGATACCTAAGTAGAATTGCTGCTGCAATGAAGGGACTACTAAAAATTCCATGTCTTTTGTTTCTTCCTCCCAAAGGACTGGTAAAGTTACTACACCTACTATCGGGGTTTCGCCGCCGTTGGCTGTTTTAATAGATTTACCTTTTACTCTTATTATCTTACTAGGTTTCTTCTTTAAAAAGTCCAAGGCTCCTTGTCCTATGCAGTTTGCCATTGCCCCTGAATCCAATAGTGCTACTACCTCTTCGTCATTGATTTTGGTCCTAACGTACATCCTATTATCTCCTTCCAGTGTTACTATCGTGCCTATGACCTTCCTCAAACATGCCTTTACTAATTGCTGTCTTCTTCGCAAAATTTGTATTTTCCTGAAACTTCTTTTATTGTTTCTCGATTTCATTAATTCTTCATTAAAAATTTTTTCCTTTATTATTTCATACTCTATCTTCCATTGGTGTAAAAATTTTGGTTTAGGTTTATTGATCTTTGCCACTGGATTTGCTAACAAGGATTGGTTTCGCTTTATGATTTGTACCGTCGTTCCGGGTCTTGCCTCTGGCGACACTGGGCCCCGGTTGCCACTGTCCTCCAGCCGTTTCCCTCTCTCTTGTTATATCTGCAATAGGAATAGCTTTCTTTACATAAAAAGCACGACATGTCATGGAAAGATGACCTACACCTTGACCCTTGTTCCATATTATCATTTATGATGTAAAAGTCTCATGGCATTCCACAAGAATAACACAAATTTAAGTGGAATGGAGATGGACACATGGTACCTGCATCATGGTTGCTCGTGATTGTTGTCTCGTGGTGACGGGTTTCAATTCTACCTCCAAGCGTGTTTTGCCCCTTATTTCTCTGATGTAAATGCCCACGGTGTTGATTTTCGCCTTGTCTGTTCTGTGGAGAACTGAACGCTTCTAAGTCCCATTGTGAATGTTACGATCTCACTAATCTGCCTACCTCGGAGCTTGTTTTCCCTTAGCATTTTCTCGGCCCTAATACATTCCTTTTTTAATTCTGCTAGTGATAGAAATGTCGCTGCGAATAGTAGACTAGCTATTCCTGGCTTAACGTTATTTTTTATAATTGTTGCTAACTCCACTTCAGGAATTTTCTTTCTCAGTTTGAACGTCAGGCTATGTATCTCGGCGTAATATTAATCGAAGTTTTCGCTGGGTTGTTGCTTCCGATCCATGATTTCCCTTATGATGTCGTAGTCACTTTCGGCAGATTTAAATTGTGCCAATAGCTCCTTTTTGAATTGCCTATAATCGAAGCATCGGTTATCTTCATGGTACTCTAGTTGTTGCCAATACCATTTTAGTGCTCCACCAGTCAACAGACAATGGAAGTCCGTGAGAAGTTGTTGATCTGTAACTGAGTGTTGTTGTTTCATTCTCTCGACTCTGAACAAAAAGCTTTCTACTGTCATTTCTTTATTCGAACCGTCGAACTTCAAATGCCACCGTTCTAGATCCACACTTCTTCTCATCCCTCTTTCTATTGGAAATGCTGAGTGCTGCTCCCGCTGGATCTCCTGGTTACCTAAGTAGTTTTGCGGGGTCTGATTAGGTCTTTGCTCCACTTCTCGTAGACGGTTGTTTAGAGTCATGACTTCCATTTTCATCTCTTGCATGCAGTTCGATAAAAACTCTTGTTCCTGCCTCATCATTACAGCTACTGAATTCATTATTTCTTCATTATCAGACTTGCGTCCTGTATCTATACCTGTTGAGGTTTCTCGATATTGATCTTCCCCTTTACCTTTCAGATTAGCTGGCTGATTCATTTCACTACTTTCCAATAACAACAAGTGGTCTATTTTGCTGTCAAAACTCAGTGATCTTTGGATACTATTGTTTCCAAAATCTTTTTCAGCTTGGGTTATTTTCCCTATTTTTGGCCTTCTATTTGTACCTGAACTAACTAACTGAGCCTGCTCACTACTACGCGCTTGTGCAGTTTTGTCAGATACCGCTTCTAACTCAGTTACTTGTGCTGATTTCGTAGCTTTTCGTATTTTGGACCTAGTTCCGGTACTACTTGCTAACATGTCTATTAACTCTTCTGTTGGTCTGGGCTCCATAGGAACTATTTACCACTCTTACTTAAATTTCTTGTTATCGATAAAACTCACTTGTCTATTACTTGTAGAATGATACAAAAAACAAATCCTGTATGTTCACCTAAGGTGATATCGTATTTAACCTTCTTAAATAATTTAAAAAAAATTCAATCAAAAATAAAAAAAAAATTTTTTTTTTTTATATATAATTATAATATTATTAATTTAATAATAAAAAAAAATTCAATAAAAATAAAAAAAATAAGGCAGATAAATATAATTTAAATTTGGCGTTTATTGGTGGATTTTCAGTGCCTTGTTTTAGGGGAAAATAGAATTCATTGTTATATAGGTGCAAAGTTGTCGTCACGTTCGTCCAACTGTCCATCTCTTACTCTCAACATCTCAAACATTCAATTAGTATCACGCCTCAATTTAATACCGATTCCTCATAGAAAATGTATGCGTGATACCAATTAACAGTAAACCTCACAAACCTACCGAAAAATTCTATTGTTTGGTAGCATTAACTGTTTCATTCATACTTGTTCAGACCCATGCGTCATTCACTCATACCCGCTTTCTAATATTTACCCACACAATACCTCAAACAGAACTCTACTTGAATCTCTGTTGTAGCAACCATTCACTCAATTTCCCTGCCTCACACTATACTTATTCAGATTTAGTTTGTAGCAGAAAAAAACTCTAGTTACTGAATAACACACACAATATTTCATACTTATTACCTCAAATCAAAAACTCTTCTCATACTCTATTATAGCTATAGGTTAAAAAAAATAAAAAAAAACAATAATTTTGATGAAAGGCTCCTGCCTCAAACTTAATCCCACCGGAATTTTAAAGTCGTAGCAGAAATCTACGTCAATTACACTTACTACTGCAAACACAACTGTTTTACTTTCAGTTTTTGCCGTAATCATTAGTGTATAAAAAAACTCACCTACTACCTTAAACTAAACTCCTCAGGAGTTTTAAGTCATAGCCGTAGGTTACTAAATTCTAAAACAAAAACAAAAAAATATTTATGTCTACTACCTCACATAAACTTTTACTAAATTTTATCGTGGCTGCAAGCAAAAAAAAAACAAAAAAAACACAAACAAATTACTAACGATTCTCTAACTCTGTCATCTTGTCTGTCTGCCAAGCTATGTGTTGTTTGCACCTCTTGATGTAGGTCATGGTTTCCTTCTCCATTGGAAATTACAAGTCCTAAGTCATTCACCTTAATACAAACATCTTTTTTATCTTGCATAAAGATTCCAATAAAAATGATATTATTTGTTTTTGCATATCACTATTACTAATTGTTCGCATAAATCTTAAAAATAATAAAAAAACTTTTGTTGAGAAAAAAAAAATTCGCACAAAAAAATTATTTGCGCTCTGCCAAAAATCAAACAAAAAAACAAAGAAAACCAAAACTCCGGAGTGCCATGCACGCGGCGCGGTGGTAATCTTTATTAATTAAAGATTATAAAAAAAAATCTTAAAGGTTTGTGCACGTTTCTTTGTTTGTGAAAATAGAATCTATTTTAAGAATTTAAAAAAACTATGATTAAGTTGAAATTTAACAAAATTTTTGGTTGTCAAGTTTTCTTTGTCTCTACTGTCTGCATTGCCACTTGTTGAGGCAACCATCTTTGGTCCGCTGCTCATCGGTCTATTCTATCAACTATATATATATATAAATAATATCCTTTTTAAAAAAAATTTTTAAAACTTTTCAAAACCTCCTCTCTTTTATATATATATATATGTCTATTAAATTATTATGGATTGTATAGATATATCTATAATATTATTATTTTGTTATTTATTACGTCTTTTAATTCGGTCCTGTCTTCGTATTAGTGTCTCGTTGGGAGCCATTTGTTGTGTCCGGTCTTCGGTGGGCGAAGTAACAAAGCAGTGAACGTGGAGCGGTGACATGGTGGCCAGCCCGGTATGCTTGCCGGTTTTGGGGGTGGTTCTTCTCACGCTCAGCAACAATCGCGGATATCAACAAAAATTCATGTCACCTGTTTGCTGTGGAAGAAAACCATTTTTGTGCAGAACCTACATCTAACACAATCACAATATAGCCATTGCCTGATTGGGTTCGCTATATTGCAGCAGCTTGAAACGTCCTCGTCTGTTTTGTCTGTAACATCTTTCACACTACATTCACTCGGTCACTCTTCAATTTATATGCATTCTATTTTTCCCTAGCACTTCCACCACCGCCAAATAACTAAACCCTACTCCTGCATATTATTTGAGTTTTCCATCAAAAAAAATTTTTCGTTTTCTTTTTTTTTTTTATAATTTTTATTTCCTTTTTTTTCTTTTTTTCTTTTATTTTTTTTTTTATTCAACAAAAGTCATGACCATAATAATCTTAGTAATCTTAAACTTAACTAAAAAAAATCATAATAAAAAAAAAACAAAAAAAATAAGAGAGAAAAAAAAAATATACACAACCCAATCTTTTAACTAAATTTTTAAATAAATCAACAATTTCTCTTTACATAAGTTCGCGTGTCTTACCTTACAGCTGCTAGAATGACGTCACCCACGCTGCTGTTGACCTAGCTGAAACTTATGAATAATTAAAAAAAATATATATATGTATTTTTATATAATTATGACTCTTTAATATAAAAAAATTTTAAAATCTTTTTTTTTCTTTTCTCTCTTTTTTTTCGTTACTCTTATTTTTTTCTTTTTTTTTCTCGTATATATATCGTATGCAATTTTAAGACAATATTCAGTAATTAATATAATTCAACTTTCGAGATAATCTTTTTTTTTACATCCAAATTTAATTCCTAATTTTTTTTTATTTTTTTTTATATACATATACCATATGCAATTTTTAAGATAATATTTAGTAATTAATACAATTCAACTTTCAGGGTAATCTTTTTAACATCCAAATTTAATTCCTAATTTTAATTTTCCTTTTTTTTTATATACATATACCATATGCAATTTTTAAGATAATATTTAGTAATTAATACAATTCAACTTTCAGGGCAATCTTTTTAACATCCAAATTTAATTTCTAATTTTAATTAATTCATCACATTTATATGTTAGGGAAAATTAAAAATATACAATGGAATATATCTAATAAAAAAAATATATAAAAAAAATAAAAAAAATATATAAATGCAGACACGTGTGTTTCAGTATAAGACAGATTTTTTTCTAGTGCAGGAATACCTGTACACCACTGTGCCTTAACGGTGTGTATGATCCCGTTGAATCCTTCTAACAAAAGTGAATTTTGCTACCAGTCCAATATCCTTATGGTCATGTCTTCTAGTTTAACTATTTATCACTTCACTAACCGCTATATCCCCAATAAAGGTATTAATATTTCGCCACAAAACAGCTTTATCACTTTATTTCGGCTTCTTTTTGTGTTTTCATTTAGAAGAACCCCAAATTTTTATTTATTATGTTATAATTGTTGATCACTAATGAGTTTTATGTATCATTTCAAAATTTACACGCATTCTTCTGTTGCACTTGACTTGTCATAATATATTTGCATATGTCTCTATTATTTAAGCATATTTCAGAAAAAAACTATTCATTATTTGGCATAAAACTCATGCATTTGATCCACTTTTTTTTTTTTAAGAATATGATTAGAGACGATTCAAATTTAATGAAGTTTTAATTATTATCTCTTAGGTTTTGAAACAAACTTGGCTTTTATTAGCACTTTTCAATTTTTAATTATTATCTCTTGGGTTTTGAAACAAACTTGGCTTTTATTAGCACTTTTCAAATTTAATGAAATTTTTAATTATTATCTCTTGGGTTTTAAAACAAACTTGGCTTTTATTAGCACTTTTATTCACTTCTTTTCTTTTAATCTTAGGTTTGAAACAAACTTGACTATTTCGATAGTTCATCAACCAACAGCAAAGGAAAAAGAGATCATCACCGTGTCTGCTATGGCTTTTATATCCAATTCGCCTAACTGATAAATTCCTATCACGTTAGTGATCCTGTTACCAAAGCTTGCTTTCGTTAATTTGCGTTAGCTGGCCTTGTTTGGCTTGAGGGTAATAACCTCTAATAAAGCTTCTTTTTTCTTTCTCCTTTTCAATAAAGCTACAATTTGTCTTAGATATTTCGAGTGGTTATTCGCACTTGGCAATACTATCCCCTCTCATTAAGTCAAACTTTACTGAAGCTTTAGTGAAGTTCGCCTTAACTACATGGCACTAAACAAACGAGACTTGAACGTAAAAGCTTTACTTTTCGCCTTCTCTGTTTACCACTTTTGTTTACTTCTATTTTTACTGATAGCGTGCGCGCAATGCACGTTGTGAATTTAATAAACCGAAATTGTTTTAATGAGCAAGAGGAATACTATTGGTGGCGATATAATTACAACCCAAAAAAAAATATAATTGAAGTACCCATGGAAGCTACATAAAGTTCAAGGTATGTTAACGTCATTAATATTCACGTTGTTTTATTAACTCTTCGTTTACCCCTACCCAGGCCTACATGACAGGCTCGATACCGTCGATGTTATATCTCTATATAACATGGAACGGGCTCGTAAAAAAACTGGACTGGTAGACTGTTGTTTGCTTGTACAACGTGTGGCCTCGACCCATACCCTGAGTTACAGAGTCTCATCCTTTACCGACTGATCTAGCCAGGCATTTAATTGTTATGACCCGATTTCTACTCCTTACTGACAAAAGATGTCCTTCGCGTGGTATACCCCGATGCTAACCCCATTCATGTTTCCTAACTCATATAGCGAAGAACCTATTGCCTTTAAAATCACGCACTTCACGTTTTTCTTCCCTAACTTCGCGTTATAACCATCAGTTTGCTTACTTTGTCTGAAGTTGCGTCTATATACTACTTGCCCTGCTCTAAACTGAATTTCCTTTTTTCGTTGATTATACACTCTTCCAGATCTTTGGTGAGCTGCTTTCAATTCTGTTCTCAGTTTCTCTCGCATCAGTAGTTGTTTGTCTGTCGCTTCT
>NW_024032940.1:0-8912 GCF_002237135.1 Teleopsis dalmanni
TTTCTTGAACTTCGAATTTATTACTTCATTTTTGGTTTATCATAATCAAACGTAACTGTAAATAAAGAAATTTAACATGAATCGGACTAGAAGAAAAATTGAACGCCCAAAGAATCCCTACTCAACAGCTAATATATTTTCGAGATGGAGTTTCTGGTGGATGAAAAAAATATTTCATAAGGGTTTGCAAGGACCACTTGAAGAGGAAGACTTATATCAGCACCGTAAAGACTTAGATAGTGAACGAGTAACTACAAAGTTTTCGTAAAAACAAGACTGTGCAATAATCCGTTCGCGTAGTTTAACTGCTGTGTATTTTATTTTAGAAGATTTAGTGTTTCCAGCAGAGATCGTAGGCAAACGTATTCGTGCCAAATTGGATGGCACCCAAATTATATATAAAGGTGCATTTGGATAAGAATCTACAAACGACCATTGAGCACAAAGTAAGTGTTAAATAACACTTATTTCATTAAATCTTTTTTTGCGCTTGTGTTTTTTGCTGTTTAAAATTAGTGGTCCAATGTTTCGTTTACGCTTCATTGCTCAAACTGAATTGTAGCTTATTCATATATTGGTAACATTCATCAAATTTAATGAGTGTAGCAATTAACTTGCAGCAATTAATTCAATATGTCTTAATAATAATAATTCATTAAACAGAATAATATAACAATTTTGCATGATTTGCATAAGGATAAGGAATTATTTGAAAATAATTTCTGTTGTACGAATACGAGAACGAGTACGCATAATTACCGTACATTGTCTATAAAGTTTTGTTGTAACATTGAAAAAATATTGTAAATTTTTTGCATTGTTATTTACTGTTATTCACGATTTAAGAAATTTTTGTTGCATTTACCATATTTGAGTGGTGCTCGTGTCGGTTATCTTCATTTCTTGAACTTCGAATTTATTACTACATTTTTGGTTTATCATAATCAAACGTAACTGTAAATAAAGAAATTTAACATCAATCGGACTAGAAGAAAAATTGAACGCCCAAAGAATCCCTACTCAACCGCTAATATATTTTCGAGATGGAGTTTCTGGTGGATGAGAAATATATTTCATAAGGGTTTGCAAGGACCACTTGAAGAGGAAGAGTTATATCAGCACCGTAAAGACTTAGATAGTGAACGAGTAACTACAAAGTTTTCGTAAAAACAAGACGGTGCAATAATCCGTTCGCGTAGTTTAACTGCTGTGTATTTTATTTTAGAAGATTTAGTGTTTTCAGCAGAGATCGTAGGCAAACGTATTCGTGCCAAATTGGATGGCACCCAAATTATAAAGGTGCATTTGGATAAGAATCTACAAACGACCATTGAGCACAAAGTAAGTGTTAAATAACACTTATTTCATTAAATCTTTTTTGCACTTGTGTTTTTTGCTGTTTAAAATTAGTGGTCCAATGTTTCGTTTACGCTTCATATATTGGTAACATTCATCAAATTTAATGAGTCTAGCAATTAACTTGCAGCAATTAATTCAATATGTCTATATAATAATAATTCATTAAACAGAATAATATAACAATTTTGCATGATTTGCATAAGGAATTATTTGAAAATAATTTCTGTTGTACGAATACGAGAACGAGTACGCGTAATTTTACCGTACATTGTCTATAAAGTTTTGTTATAACATTGAAAAAATATTGTAAATTTTTTGCATTGCTATTTACTGTTATTCACGATTTAAAAAATTTTTGTTGCATTTATCATATTGAGTGGTGCTCGTGTCGGTTATCTTCATTTCTTTAACTTCGAATTTATTACTACATTTTTGGTTTATCATAACCAAACGTAACTGTAAATAAAGAAATTTAACATGAATCGGACTAGAAGAAAAATTGAACGCCTAAAGAATCCCTACTCAACCGCTAATATATTTTCGAGATGGAGTTTCTGGTGGATGAGAAAAATATTTCATAAGGGTTTGCAAGGACCACTTGAAGAGGAAGAGTTATATCAGCACCGTAAAGACTTAGATAGTGAACGAGTAACTACAAAGTTTTCGTAAAAACAAGACGGTGCAATAATCCGTTCGCGTAGTTTAACTGCTGTGTATTTTATTTTAGAAGATTTAGTGTTTCCAGCAGAGATCGTAGGCAAACGTATTCGTGCCAAATTGGATGGCACCCAAATTATATATAAAGGTGCATTTGGATAAGAATCTACAAACGACCATTGAGCACAAAGTAAGTGTTAAATAACACTTATTTCATTAAATCTTTTTTGCACTTGTGTTTTTTGCTGTTTAAAATTAGTGGTCCAATGTTTCGTTTACGCTTCATATATTGGTAACATTCATCAAATTTAATGAGTCTAGCAATTAACTTGCAGCAATTAATTCAATATGTCTAAATAATAATAATTCATTAAACAGAATAATATAACAATTTTGCATGATTTGCATAAGGAATTATTTGAAAATAATTTCTGTTGTACGAATACGAGAACGAGTACGCATAATTACCGTACATTGTCTATAAAGTTTTGTTATAACATTGAAAAAATATTGTAAATTTTTTGCATTGCTATTTACTATTATTCACGATTTAAAAAATTTTTGTTGCATTTACCATATTGAGTGGTGCTCGTGTCGGTTATCTTCATTTCTTGAACTTCGAATTTATTACTACATTTTTGGTTTATCATAACCAAACGTAACTGTAAATAAAGAAATTTAACATCAATCGGACTAGAAGAAAAATTGAACGCCCAAAGAATCCCTACTCAACCGCTAATATATTTTCGAGATGGAGTTTCTGGTGGATGAGAAAAATATTTCATAAGGGTTTGCAAGGACCACTTGAAGAGGAAGAGTTATATCAGCACCGTAAAGACTTAGATAGTGAACGAGTAACTACAAAGTTTTCGTAAAAACAAGACGGTGCAATAATCCGTTCGCGTAGTTTAACTGCTGTGTATTTTATTTTAGAAGATTTAGTGTTTCCAGCAGAGATCGTAGGCAAACGTATTTGTGCCAAAATGGATGGCACCCAAATTATAAAGGTGCATTTGGATAAGAATCTACAAACGACCATTGAGCACAAAGTAAGTGTTAAATAACACTTATTTCATTAAATCTTTTTTTGCGCTTGTGTTTTTTGCTGTTTAAAATTAGTGGTCCAATGTTTCGTTTACGCTTCATTGCTCAAACTGAATTGTAGCTCATTCATATATTGGTAACATTCATCAAATTTAATGAGTCTAGCAATTAACTTGCAGCAATTAATTCAATATGTCTAAATAATAATAATTCATTAAACAGAATAATATAACAATTTTGCATTATTTGCATAAGGAATTATTTGAAAATAATTTCTGTTGTACGAATACGAGAACGAGTACGCGTAATTACCGTACATTGTCTATAAAGTTTTGTTGTAACATTGAAAAAAATATTGTAAATTTTTTGCATTGCTATTTACTGTTATTCACGATTTAAAAAATTTTTGTTGCATTTACCATATTGAGTGGTGCTCGTGTCGGTTAAATTTAATATTGTATAAAAAAATATTCACTTGATCAAATTTGACACTCAATTTAACATAAAATTCACACATTTTCTTTATGGATTTGTTTTATTGATTTAAATTTCATAATAATAAATAATCTAATAAGGGCCCTCGTAAAGTTGTTCTAACGGTGTCGGAACGCGATCGATGCGTAGGAATACATACTTGCTCTCTGACAGCTCGCTGGGTACTAAGACTGGTTGTTGACCGTGTCGCAGTCCAGGTTGAGTTCGTACATTACCTAAGTTTCTGCACAGTAACTTTACGAAGTCTGTTTCGCTTGGTTTGATTTTGACTTCTGTCAGCAACTGTACCGGGACTCTGAGAGGGTTGCCGTACTACAACAACAATGGGCTTGGCTGCTTCAGTTGACACTGTGTCTTGAAGTCCACTTAAAGCATGCTACCGAATATCATCAATTTTTTGCTGAAATAAAAGATGCCGAGCAATGACTCGTGAAGCGTGATGACATTTTAAATAGCAAATATTCTCAATCGGATTTTGGTCTTGATCAAGGTGAAGCTTTATTACGTGGTATGCAGGATTTACGTGAAGAATTGAATGCTTTTAGTGAAACTGTTGCTAATTTGACCCATCGGGCTCAAACAATTGTTCCACTATATAAAAGACGACAACCGGTAAATAATCAATGCTCTGTACAAGCAATATGTGCTTATAAGCAGCAAGGTCAACTACAAATTGAAAAGGGAGAAACTTGTATCTTGCTCGATAACTCTAGTCGAGTTAAATGGAGAATTTGTAATTCAATAGGACAAGAGGGTTCAATTCCTAGTGCTTGCTTATTAATGCCTCCTCCTGACCAAGAGGCAATTGATGCAGCTGAACGACTTAAACGGTTATTCGATCGTTCTGTGACCAATTTCTTGCAGTGGGTCCAGAACAGCGTACAGCGATACGGCGTGCACTCAATGATGACGCAGATAAACTTTTAAGTGAGGGTGATCCAAATGATCCACAATTAAGACGTTTACGCCGTGAAATGGATGAAGTAAATCGTTTATTTGACGAATTTGAAAAACGCGCTAGAGCTGAAGGTAAATTAATTTAATTAAATTAGTTTATTTTTATTTTTTTCGTAGGCGGTATATTCACCAATTATAAAAACATTTTATCAAATAACTGTCATACGAACTTAATTTCAATTAAATTTAAGTGTAAATTTTTTACTTGATGTTAGATTGAATACATAAATTTGTTTAGTACGAAAATAGTATTCTCTTCAGTAGTGTCTTATTAAAACTATTTCTGTATCGTTTGTGATGAAGAAATTATTTGCCAGCCGTAGAACTCGTGGTACTAAATAAATAATTTTAGCTTAAATTTAATTTTACAGATTTAAAACGTATTCAAATATTTTATTATACTTTTTAGAGGAAAGCAAACAAGTTAGCCGAATCTTCACAGAAGAATGCATTGCAATCAAAGGAAAACTTGAGGACATATTAATCTCAATTCTCGCTTTGGAAATTTACTTTGCTTCATTTCAAGAAGCGCCAAACGAAAATGGATGTGTGTATGCGAGAGTTGTCTGACTACGAGAGAAGGAATAGAGAAAGAGCGAAAAACAATATATTCGCTAATAAATTAATTTATAAAAAAATTGTAATTTATATTACAAATTTTTTTTAAACAATTATAATAAACTAAATATATATAAGCTTATAATATATGTTTGCCCCTTAACAAATATATAACAAAAAATATTTTATGCAAATAAATTTTGCGCGGCAGTTTTTTGCACTTGTCATTTTACTCTTATTCGTATGTGAATTTGATCAAAAATCATTTGCTCTGCTCTCTCACTGCAAGCAAACGGTTCAGTTTCTGTTATTTCTTCTTTCTCTATTTAACAACTTTTTTATACAGTTTTTCGATTTTCGTTTTTGCTGTTGTTTGTTTGCACAGAGTAGAACATAAATATTTTAGGCGGCCACCGTCTTGGAAGTCAAGTTATTTGTTTTTGAGGCCGTGCACTACACACTACACACATATGGTGTGTTTGTTAGTTTGTTTAATTTGTTGTGCAAGCGATGTTTGCAAATTTTCTTTTTATCTTCCCTTTCTGTTAGCAGAAGTAGCCAATTTCCTCAAAGAATTACTATTTTGAATCTTAAATTATTATTTGTTAATTTCAGAGCTACCTCAAACAAAATAAATCAAAACTTATATGCTTTGTTAACTAAAAGCCTGCAGTAAATTATTGAAATCCAATGCATTTAAAAATGTACGCATGTACATGTAAATGAACTGCGCATGTAAAACAAAATTTTTGAACGTGCAGCCAAAAATTGCGACATCAGAAGCACATTAGCCTATACGATATCTAGATATACTATAAAATATTATTAAATATTTACATAGCTTCCTTAGCAAAAAAAAAAAAAAATTGATTTTAGAATGACTTTAAAAACTTTATCTAAAGTACATACATATATATTTGATGCATGAATCAAACCTTTTTAGTGGTTCATTGAATTCTTTTTTTATAATAAAATTATTTGCGAATTAATTTAAGGATTAAGTTTGCAGAAAAAAAGGTTTTTTTTTCTTAATAAATTAATAATAGTAAATAATTACACAAATTTACCGGCTAAAAAATTCTTTTATGAGTTCATTTAATTTTTATTTCGACGAAATTCATCGGAATACTCTAGAAATTCATTTAAATCAGTGTCAAAAATGTCTTTAAAATAATTATTTTCTATATATGAAAGTTATTTTCTATGTAAATTGCTATAATTTTTAATTTTATTAAATTATTACATTAGTTTTGCTGATATAATTAATATATAATATATTTTTGAGTTAATTGAATTTTATTAAGTAAAAATTCATTTTCCTGCTTTGCGGGTTTTACTATTTACGTATATTAATAAACTGCAATTAAAAATGATTTAATTCATAAAATTGTAAAAAAATTTAAAAAAAATTATTTAAATAATTTATATTTATACATGTTATATAAAATTTAAATATTTAAAAAAACTAATAAGCCGAAAAATATATCAATTAAAGTGCATTTCCACAATCCACATTCATTGTGCAGTTTTATAAACTGTAAAACTTCTGCATAACATTTTGTTTGTTATTCAAAAGAGAAGGAACGCATATAAATCATACAGTTACTATACTAAACAATTGGTGAGAAGAGCATTGTGGATTGTATTGCATACAAGTTTGCTAATACAATCCACACAAACTGATTTATATACACGACTTCTCAGTGTTTCAGTTTTATTACGTTTACAGCGTTTGAACAATACGGTCGCGATCTGTAGTGTACGGAAAAATTTTCAGCGAAAATTGAAAATTGTGTGTGAATATTTAAAAATAAATAGTTAAAACATAAATAAATTTGAGTTTATTTAACAATAATTATTGTTTTTATATTCCAAAATAAAATTAAAATTTTGTGATTTTATTATATATAGCAGAACACACAAATTTCTTGTCTATTCTCGCACTGCTTGTACGCAAAAGAGTAAATTAAAAAGAGTACGGAGTTGAAGACAAAACTCAAGAATGTGGAAATATTTTACTGTCTTTCTTTGTTATGCAGATTTTACGTTGATTGTGCACAAAACAAATTGTACACAAAAACAAGGTACAGAAAGGTGTGTTGTGTGTCGCTCATATTTCCATGCGGTTGCTGCTTATGCCTGTTCTGCTTGCGCGCTTCCTTTATCAATTCGTTTCATATGTTTTTGGTGTTTCTGTATTCGAATGACTATTCCATTCTAACGAGCACTGGAAGAAAGTGACGTCTCTTTTTCTCGTGTTTTGCTTTTGGTACATACAATAATGTTCTTTTTTGTCATTGGTCTTCTTGTCAGTTGCTTTTTTTTCTGTTTTGTGCTCCCATTTTGTGCAACAATGAAAACACATGATAGACTGTCATTATTTTTAATGTTACTTTATTTTATTTTATATTGCATTTTTTCACTCCTTAATAAAAATGAAAAATTTTTTAATTTGTGCAATGGAGTTTTAAAACTTCTTAAATGAAATATAGTGAAGTAGGAAATATTTAATTGATTTTATTTTATTTTTTTTTTTATTGGAAAATTAAGTTCCACTAATGCATTTAAAATTATTTTTCTTATACAATTACATATTCTTATAATATCTAATATTCCAAATATTTATATAAAAATAAAATAGCAATAATAAGGGAAGAATAATAAAACATTGGTCTGACCGATTCTGTTTCTTTGTCATAAAAGTTTACTCACTTACTTATAATCAGTATAATAAAACTTTTTTTTATATATGAATTTGACATATTTTCTCGTTTAGAAACAAATACTTGCAGCCGACTATGGATCAGATTTATCATCTGTTAAAGAAGAATTGGATAGTCAACAACATGAACACAAAATTATCGATAAATTTCACTCTAAAATTGTAAATGACGAGCGGCACCAAATGAAATTTTCTGGCGAAGAATTGAACAATTATCAAGATTTACGACGCCAAATGTCTACGCTTTGTGGATTGGCTTATAGAGGCACGTCCATCTTTCTCACCACCACGACGAGACTTACGTCCACCAGACAGTGACCCAGGAGCAACACAGTATTATAGCCATAGACTCGATGCACTAAATATAAAATACGATAGATTATTAGAACAATTATCGCAGAGGCTTAAAACAGCTATCGAAGTAAATGGCAGCGATGGCTTGGTAAGTACCATTTTCGGGATTATAGAATTTATACACAATAAGCGATTTTATTTTTATTTTTAATTAAAATACCGTCTAATTAAAACCTAAACTAATAAAATAATTCACTTGATATTTCTATTTATTTCTACTGATCTAGAAGTATAAATTACTTGTAATGATGATTAAAAGTGTGATTTTTCCATCATTTTCTGCAAACTTTAAAATAGAAACTCGTTTTCTCATTTTTATTGCAGTAGTTTTATTTTTAATTTATTTCATCAAATATAGGAAATAACTTGTTTTTTTTTTATCCACTTTATGGTTGGATGTATATTTTACTTATATTTATTCTAATACTCCAACGAAAAATCATTACTTATATTTTTCAATATTTTACAAACAATTCTTATTATGAGAAGATTTAGTGTTTCCAGCAGAGATCGTAGGCAAACGTATTTGTGCCAAATTGGATGGCACCCAAATTATAAAGGTGCATTTGGATAAGAATCTACAAACGACCATTGAGCACAAAGTAAGTGTTAAATAACACTTATTTCATTAAATCTTTTTTTGCACATGTGTTTTTTGCTGTTTAAAATTAGTGGTCCAATGTTTCGTTTTACGCTTCATTGCTCAAACTGAATTGTAGCTCATTCATATATTGGTAACATTCATCAAATTTAATGAGTTTAGCAA
>NW_024032941.1:0-8911 GCF_002237135.1 Teleopsis dalmanni
CTATTTAAAAGAGTAATAGAGTTATGTTATATTAATTTTTAGCCTTTTAACAATTTACATTAAATTTCAGAGATAATATAAGTTATTTTAAAATATAGAACTTTAGATATTGGCAGTAAGGTATTTGTATAATTACATGTATCTATCTTTCATTGATGTACTTTTAAAATTTCATGATATTCAGATAAATACAATTGATTAAAGTTAAGAATCAATCTTACTGTTAAATATTATTGCAAATAGATAGCAGCAATACATATATTTATTTTTTAAAATTTATATTTACTTTGAATATATTTACTACAAAGGAAAATTTATATCTATTCAAAATCTTTTTTTTAGCGTTTTTTAACGTTTTTAGCATTTTTGTTTCTTTTCTTTTCTTTTATTTAAATTACAATTATTTATTAATAAAAATAAAAAGTTTATTTTGTACCACAAAAATATTAATTTTGTATGTGCAGAGACAGTGGAATACGAAACCATTGTTGAGCGCCTAAAAGCACGCATTGAACTATGATTACGAGCAGTGATTTTGTTTTAATATTGAACTTATTCTGAAAGCTAGCTCTCTCTCTCTCTGATAAGTAGAAAGAAAATATAGTTTGAAAATTCGAATTTGTTTATGCGTGCACAAATATAAAAATGTATTACAGATATTTATAATGGAAGTTTTTTATGATTAGTGGAAATGAATAAATTCTTCATACACTCGCAAATGATTTCTCATCTTTTGTATAATTTTGCTTAAGAAACTTCAAATTTTATTCTTTATAATTCGCGTAAATTATATTTAATTCGAATGTATATTGTATTTATACATCAGAATTTATTGCACACTTAAATCATCGTCAAGCACTGAATAGTCCACATTAAGCAAATATCTTCTGTGCTCACAGCCATTCACAAATTTGTATCTTGGGATTGACCGAGAAGTTCATTGAAGTGCGCAGTGCAGTTTTTATGTGTATTTGACAATGATGACTTCTAATTAAGTTTGCCATCAATTTGATTTGACTGCTTGATTACTTTTCATTAATCTTAAAAGTTGTTGGCAAAAATTTACTGAAATGTTAGTTCTTAAATGAGTTGTCATTGGCAAATGTCATCAAAAAACTGAATTCGCAATTCGAAAGTGTGCAGCTCAGTTGGTTTAGTTCAGTTTAGTTGAGTTCACTTGAGTTTTGTGCAATCAAGATTTAATCTGAAATATACTGCAGGCAGGCATTATGCTTTAATTTCTCAATTCTAATTTAAAGTAAAGTAAAGTGGGCTACAATGATACAAGATGAAGTACTCAAGTACTCAAGTACTCAAATGGAATTAGTCTCTTGGAAGATAACAGGATATTTGAGGTATTTATGTTTTTGTTTTGTGATAAGAACATTTGATTTGCTTATTTACCAGTGAAATTATTTATATAAAGAGATTTTAAGATTGTTTAGCTATTTTCATTCAATGCTTAAGTTATTCAGATTTATTTTTATAAAATTGATTTCAGGTGTGTTTGTTTAAATTTGCTTATGTTTATTTTTGTATAGAAAATTTAATGCAACTTAGAGACTGCAAAGCACGCTTGTAGATAAAAATGTATGTCAACAAGATTGCGAGAAATTGAATGGAAATATGAGGAAATAAATTGACATATTTCGTTCGGTTTACAAAGACACTTAAGGAAATAATACAATAAATAGGTATAAAATGAAATAAACAAATATAACACAAATGTGTTATATTTACTTAAGTTAATTAATTTGTATAATTTCTGCTTATTTAATATTGTTAAATTGTTCTTGATAAATTTATGATAAATTATTAAAGTATGAACTAATTAAAATATTTTTAAGTACATTTGATTTTAAATAATTGCCATTTAATACTTAATTAATTTATTTAATAAAGTTTTGCTGTGAGATATATAAGCAAAAAACTACAAAAAATTTTTCATTTTTTTAAAAACTATTTAATTTTTAATATTTATTAGAGAAAAAAAAGATCCAACACAGCACAATTATGCAGAAAAAATTTGATTAAATATAATATTATCCATGCAAGCGATCAAAGTTAAAAGCTGGTGACCTATCACAAACGATTTGGAAGTCTACAAACAAGGTTATGTTGTGTGTTTAGTGGCTTTGAAAGAAAATTGTCTATTACAAGTCTAGGGTAAAGTTTGATTCAGCTTTCTAAGGATCCCCACCCGACTGCGTAAATGAAACGATAAAGTTAAAGCGTCTAGAATTGGACAACTAAAATGAACTTGTGTTCCATCAAACAATGCCAGGTCGCATAAATCTTTAATGAATTGATCGACCTTTGTTGGGAGTATTTGATGCATTCACGGTTTAGAAGATCTGACAGCGTTTGACTACCATTTTTTTTTTTGCTCCATGTAATACTTTCTTAATAGGAAAATATTGGTCAACGGGAAAAGTAGAACCAGCGAAGTTCTACTTCGATAGAATTATGAAGCTACGCGATAAATGGCAAGAGATCATAAACAAGAATGGGTTATATATATTTGATTTGATTTGACTATAAAAACTTTTGCTCAAAAACATATCGTTTTATGATTTTTTCTACGAGGTTTGAATTTGATCTGTGGTTTATCAGATATTTTCAGAATTACAGTATTGCATGTTTATTAATATTCATTAATGTAAAATTAGTGTAACAGATAGTTTACTTGAAACAGATAGTTTACTTGAAAGCAATGCAACAAACTTGGCATACATGAAATATGAGTTTATAAGTATAACAAGCAAATAAGTCAGTAATCTTCAAAATGTCTTTTAAAAAGTGTCTTATAAACACTTAAATTTTGTCATGATGCCAGCTTTATTTTTAATTTATGCGATTTGCAGAATTTAAACTACAATAAAATACGGAAACAAAAAGTCATCATTGTGTAAAACTTTTTGGAATACGAATTTGATCGATCAGACAACATATTGATTTGACAGGAATCTGTATGACTTTTTTCTGTTCCCGACATAAACATTATCATTTCAAAAAAGACATTTTAAGTTATTTGCAGTCATAATAGACAATTCACCAAACGGGGTAAGGACTTTACCTTTATCAGTTTATGAAACAGCTATGGGGAATTGAATCAAGTATTGATACAGTTGTATTGCATTTGCTTTAGAAGCTATAAAATAAATAATGATTCGATTTACGATTTCTGTTAATGTTATATTTATTGATTATAGATTCTTTTTCTGTAGAATCTTAAAATTTTGTGTTAGCTTTCTTTTATATTAAACGAATTATATCGTTATAAAAAATGATATACAATTACATGCTTTTTATTTTAAAGTTGGAAGAATTCGAAGAGCAAAGAAAAGACAACTACAAAAATTAAGTTAATTTATTAACTAAATTTGGTCAGCTAAATTGCAATAAATTAACTAAATTTTTGTTCTTGTCTTTTCTTTGCTATTCGAATCCTTCTAATAAACAATTTAGTTTCAGTTATAACATTTCATTTCAATATGAAACTAAAACGAATTACAGAAAATCGATTTTAAAGTGCTAGTGTAAAAATTTCCAAAAAAAAACTTTTAAATCGACCCTAAGTCCTTTATCCTATTAAAAGCGTTTAGCTGATTTTAAAATATTTAACAAATCCTAACAAACAAATCCTTCAAGTACAGTCATCACTTTGCATTTAGTAAACTTTTAAGTGTAAATACTTCTTTTGGTTGCACATTAAATTTCCGTTTTAAATAAAAACAAATAACTGCATTTTTTCTCACAAAAAAAAAAAAAATTAAAAAATATTAAATATTTTTATATATGACCAAAGTGTATAGCGAATAGTTTTTGGCTATATGCAGTTTCAGCAGTGATTTATGCATTTTGCTTGTTCTTATACGCTCTTTGCCCTGTAAAATTGTTCTTTCTCCTTCCGTTCTCCGTTTTTTCGTGGTACTTCAAACATTTTTTATATGCACTGCAAATATTTTTACGCTTTTTATTAATTCCTTTAATATTTTTTCTTCCATTTCTCTTTGCTTTAATGTTATATATGCAACTGTGTTGCCACTTTTATTTTTTATGTACTCCACTTGGGGATTTACTGCAGTGGTTACATTAAATGGTGATATGGCGAATTCATAAAAATTTTGCCATTCCAAAGTGCATTGCTCAAAATTTAACTAAAATCCTATTTGCTTTTGTAAATTTATTTGTCTTATACACTAGGTTGTTCAGTACGTTCGTGGGGCGCCATCTATTTGTAAATATTGAAACTAAATTTTCAATACCATTTTAATATTCAATCTTTCAGAAGAATTTAGCTAAATTTTAATTTCGACTTTTCCATTCATTTTTAATTTACAAGTCTTTGGAAGTTGACGTGTCAGGTTATTTTTTAACGACAGATAATACTGAACATCGTGCAGTGATTAAATTTTTCGTGTTATTTTAAAAACAATGGCCTGTTAGTCAGTATATTTAAAAATCGTTATATCAGCTTTGAAAACAATCCACAAAAAAAAACGTTTAAGGCCGCAGCGATAGCTGAAATCGTCACTTAAATTCATGATATATATAGGGATATATTCGACTGACTACAAGATATCTTCGGAAACGTTAGGCATTTCATAAGCAGGTAGTAATATACTATGTTGTCGAGTGTCGCAATGCAACAGTGTTAGCAATAATTGCAGCCTCTTAAACGAAATAAAAAAATTGTATGGGTTCATTCATCAGTATGGATAAGATTTCGGTCTACCATTGTCATCGTCCTATATCAAAATAAGAGCCTAGAGAGTAAGAAATAGTAAAGTCAAAGAAAATATGAATTTGTGATTTTTATCAGACAAACATTCTGTCTGGTAAAGAACACTTTACCACACAAAATGGAGTAAGAAAAGAACAGAATGAAAACCGGTACTTATTGTATAGTATACAGACGTATCCAAGACTGAACATAAAGTGTAATGTAAGTCAGTCCACGAAGAATTGCTCAGCAGTCCAAACTGAAATTTATGCCATAAATATTTGAAGTAAACATCTAATATTAGAAGACTTAACATAGAAAAAGATAACCTATATGACAGATAGTTAGACATCCATTAAAACTTTAGGCCCAATCGCGACAAACACTCCAGTGGTTTGATAGACAATAGACAATGTCTTTCAAAACCTTGCAACTAGAAATCAAGAGATTTTACACTGTATATTTGCACACAGTAGTTTTGTTGGCAATGAAGTGGCATATAAATTCGCTAGGGAAACTACCTCAAAGGAACCATATTGACTAAAGCCAATTCTGGCTGTCAGCAAAGATCATTTCTAAACCGTAGCCAAACTTGATTATACCAGTAAAGCTAATCGTTTATGGTGTAATAGAGGAGGATCGCTTACTACCAAGCTCTTCTTTTCTATTTATGAAAGATATTGAATTATTTTAAAATATAACATTCCATCTGTTCTATAGGTGAAAAATATTAAATTTGAAAGAATTGTTCTAAAATTCTTTCTTTAAGACTCTTCTGGATATAATTGAAATAAAAAAGTCTTTGAAAGCTTTAAAAAGGATAAGATACATTTAGATAGGATAGATTGCATTTTTAGTTTGTATTTTTATTTTGTGTTTTCTTAATACTTTACCGCTAAGTTTGTAAAACAATAAACAGTACTGTTACTGCAATATTTTAGGAAATTGCGATATAGGAAGATGTGGAAAAGATCAGATCTACAAAAAAAACATCAATTCCATTATAAGAATGTACCTGTTCAAATATGTTAGCTCAAAAAAATATCGTTCAAATCAATAAATTAATACAGGAACTGCAACAAGAAATAGTCTAATCAGTCACTCTGACTTTTGATTCTTCTCAGACCTAAAATATCTGTCATGGAATTTGAGTTTTATCAATCGAAAATACAAAAGCTATCGTAGAAGGGAGTTTTTGCATATCATCCAGAAACCATTATTAATCGAAATTACAGTAGATGTTGTAAAAGAGGTTGTTTTGCAATTCATCCGCAAACCACTAAAGAGATGTAATCCTTACATTGCAGATACATTGGAAAAACTGTGTTGAAATTGAAAGAGATTTCATTTAAAAGTTTTAAATTAAAACCAAAAAACTCAAAGTTCAACCCAGTAGAAAAAATTTTATGATTTTTTGTATGGAACAAATTACTATAGTTTTCAGTTAGTAAGTATTTAACACAAGTTGAGCTTATTAATTTAGATTTTTATCTATTTATTAAATAAGATTTAATTTACGTAATCAATTGCATTCTGTTTTATTTATTCATTGTTATAAATCATTTCAATATAAATATCAAAATATTTATTTCAAAAATATTACCATAAATTTATAATTTGTAAATTCTGTTTAAAAAAAATTAATTGTTTCAAATTCGTATTACAAATTATATTTTAGTTTAGAATAGTAAGTAATTATTTATTTTTAGTGTTTACTAAAAAGAAAAAAATTACAAATATCTATTGTTTAGAATTTATTTTGTTCATAAAATATTTATTTCCTGAATGGAATTTTAATAATTATTAATATATATATTTTGACATGCAATCAAATTTTTGGTATTGTTTTTTGATAGTTAAAATTTATGAATGTGTGTAATTCAATATAATTCACTTAATAAAAGCTATTGTAACCAAAACTCATAACTAAATTAAATTCATTTACTAAAACCAAAATAATTGCCACAATTGATTTGGTTGACCTAAGTGAGAAATTTCTGCAGATAAAATTCAAATGAAAATGTCACATTTAAATAAAAAAACTTATTTCTTCTTCTATTTTGAATAAATTTTAATTATATATACACATTAACATATTGTTTGTTAACTTAACAAAACTAGCAACCATATTTTAAAATTTCACCACCTACAGGTGAACACTACTTGATCCTTTCGATAAAATTGTGTAAGGTGGCCTTTGGAAACGCAGAGACCTCATAGTTTGTAAAGGTGCCGGAAAGAGTTAAACCTCTATATAAATTTTGTAATAGTCAGTGATTAAAGCTTTATTTCACAGATAGCGCCAACAAGCATTTTAAAAGATTTTTCAAAGTTTTTTATTACATCAGACCTTGGTGGGATTGTAATAGCCATTTTTTGAAGAATTAAATGAGTGTATAAAGCTTTAATTCTTAAACAGTGCCTTCAAGTATTTTTTAAAGATTTTTCAAAACGTGTTGTTACACCAGACGTTAGTGGGAACGTAATCCAGACCTATAGGCATTGCAGTTATATATATGTATCCTATAATGTCATGCTGTTCCAAATCCCACATAACTAATCCTACATAAAATCGTTTGCAAAACTAGAATGTCAATAGTCGCCGAAGGCTATAACATTTGACAATAAAAATTTATATCATAATTTATACTTTTTTGTTAGATTGGTAATAAAGGAGACGAACTCCACATAATGTGTAAAAAACTCCATTAAATTTTAACTATAAAGAAGGTTTAATTCTTTAATATATATATGTATGGAAAAACATTTCTAAGACCACATATACGTTATCAACAGAACCATCTTTGATGAACACAGATCAAAAATATTTAAAAGGCAGTTAAGCTAAAATAATTTTTGTAAATTTATTAAACAAAAATAATTTATTTTAAACTGACCATAAAAAATTATCTTTAAAATATTATTTTCTTTATATTTATATAGTACGCATGTATAATGGTATTGGGTAAACCTCTCCAATAAGGTATAAGTACGTAATATAAGATAATGAGAAATATAAGTTGATTTATGCAATTCAAATATTTTATATACACAATAAAAGTAATTATAATTTATCTTAATTTTTAATTTTTTAACTTTTAAAATGTAATAATAATTTTTAAATTGGAAGAAATTGTAATCAAAGTCATTTCGTTGAACATTAATCATGCCACTTTAGATGTAAAACTCCATGCATTTTACTTTCAATTTTAAATGTTTTAATTAAATTTTTAAAATATGAAGAACGGAGGAAATAATTTATCTTGCCGACAATAATTTATGTATATGCATGCATTAATTTAAATGATTTTTTAAATGTTATTAAGAATTGAAAAGTAAATCATTCATTATCTTTTGCATTATTAATATGCACAGTAGCGCGGTATTTTGCTGGCTTTTTCACTGATTTATGCCAAAACTACTTTTTGCTGGCAAAAGGACATTTCGAAATGACACTAAGGAAATGCTGCGGATACGGCTAATTAATGAATACTGCAGGGGGAATAATGGTATGGTATAATTTGTAAAAGACAAAAACAAGATACACAGCGCCAGCTTCTACTTTTAATTAATTATAGTTTAATATTTCCCTTTAACTCATTTCAATTTTGATGACAGTTAATTGAGATACGAACAATTTTTAAGCTTCATTGGAGAAAATTCTTTTTTATTTTTTATTATAATATACATTTAACAGAATTTATTAAAACTGATCTTTTTTACTAAGGATATAACAACATCAGCTGCAAGCGTTGTTTTAATTCCACGCTAGTGGCTATACTTACAAAGCCATTAAATTATTTTATTTATATTGGCACCTTGGTAACCAACAACAACTGTGTCAACGTGAAGCTTAAATAAAGAATCACCATTGTCAATAGGTGCTTTTATAAGCACAGATGTCTCTTTTGTTTTACGTGATTTCCTGCCATCAAGGCTCAACATCACGGTGCTCTTAACACACGTATTAATTTAAGCGTCAATCAACGCCCCATTGAAATAGTCTGCTCTATTCCGCCGGTACCAATGAAGAAATGCATGCAAGTTATAACTTCTACCTTGGTAAGATGCGAGGCCTACCTACTGACCTCTGCTACAATTTGGGCTGCAGCACCCGGTTTGAAACGCACACCACGGCGAATGAATGACAAGCAAAACATTCTTCCCGCGTATGTTTGGGTATTA
>NW_024032943.1:0-8911 GCF_002237135.1 Teleopsis dalmanni
TTCTATACTGTATTGCAGTTTTTTGCAAAACTTGTTAAAATAATTAATAATGATAAAGAAATCATAAAAAAATGAACTTAAGATATATTTTTAAACTTGTGCCGAGCAGTGCATAAATTGAAAAGAATGGGACATCTAAAATATTGTAATAAAATCAAAGTAATCACACAGTCTACAATAACTTTAGATTGTGTCAGTACTTTAGCAGAACATCAATTCAATGAAATAGAAGCATAGTATCAGTTTAACTGATAGACATTTCGAGAAGTTCGCATTATATAAAATAAAATAATCAGTTGACTTACGAACTGAAACCTACCTGACCATATAAAGTGAAAAAAAATCGATGATTGCGTTATGAATCTTATTTTTGTACAAAAATCATACTCAACTTTGAGACTCAATTTTACTATGATACCTTCGACAAAATTGTTGCACTTGGGAATGAGAAAAGCTATCTCTTGTCTGTTCTCTCAACTTGTGTTCTTTATGTCTCTGAATCATTTTTCGCCTTGAGAAATATCTGTGTATTTTAGTGCATATTACTGTCTAAAATTTGCCTTAATTTCTGTCTTTCTTTCAATCTTAATCTGCATTAGAAGCTGTCTCTGTACAGCACTAATTCTCGCTAAGCTAAATTGCGATTTAGTTTGTGTCTATTCCCTTGTCTTTAATTTTATGTGTCTCTAAGTCATTTTTCACCTTGGATACTATCCGTGTACCTCTTTGCATATTGCTGGCAAAATTTGCATTGGGTTCTTTTTATCTAGTATTCTTACACTGCGTTAGAAGTTATCTCTTCACCGCACTAAATCTCGTCTTCAGTACTTGTTATCTTTCAATTTCACTCTGCATTAGAAGCTATCTCTGTACTGCACTACTGCAATATTGCATCTCACTAGTCATAATTGTGCTGTGTCTATTTCCTTATTTTTACTTCTATGCGTCTCTAAATTATTTTCTACTTTTGAGACTGTCTATATATCTCTCTAGAATTTACTGGTCAAAGTTTTATACAAATATATGATTTTCTGAACTTAAGGCAAAAGTTTTTTCTCTCTCTAGATCATATTTTGCCTTTAGGGTTCTATCCACAACAGCTCTTTTCAAATAATAGCATTACTAGATTTACTACTAATAAATTTCTGTTTCAATAACTATCTTACTTTTATGTTAAGTTCTAGAAATGTTTTACAACACTTGCGGTAGCAATATTAGAGACTTTTATTAAAATTTTTTTGTAAAACATATTCTAAATTGACCCCAATTTTGAGTTGAATCCTGAAAGATTAAGAAAATGTATCAATCGTATATTTTGTTGACATGATTGCCATAGCTTATACTCTTGAGACTTACTTGAACTCAACACACAAGGTATATATCACATGTTATGTATTCCATTACTACTTTATCAGCATCACTGCTTTTTATACCTTTTTTATGGCGTGAACTCTCAACAAACTCATGTAAAAGTGTAAGTTTGCGACACAACATTAAATTTGTCATAAAAGACGTCTATAAAATATCGATCATAAATAACAGTTATAATATTATTGGTTAAAAAGTCATATGAACCACAATTTAGGTAGGTGACAAAGCTGTTAAGTTTTTTATATATTTTTTTAAATTATATTATTTGAAAGTTATGTGTTATGTTTCTATCCAGAGAGAAAAATACATTTAACTAAATTTTTACAATAACTAAAACAAAAAATGTAAGGCAACAGATGTGCAAGAAAGACATATGTATGCAGAGTGTCTCCCACCACTGCAGAAAGGTATTAGGCACAAAACAAAAACATATTAATATTTTTCTTCTATCAACTGTTTTTGTTGTAATTTTGTTGTTTGTGCCATTCATTGTTGCAATATGGACTCAAGCTTAAAAAAAAAGTACCACAATTGTGTGGCAACAAAAAATAAAAGCTAGCAAGCAAACATAAGCAGAAGGAACATAAATTCATAAATGTGCAGCATTTTTCTTTTGTGCCTAGTTTTTTATTGTAACTTTTTATATATTTTTCCCTATATTTTTTTTTATTTCTCTCTTTTATTTTAACATTTTGTTTTTGTTTTGCATTTACGTTACGTTTGCGAAATGAAATCAACAGCATATGCTACTTAATGAAGACTGCGCCTCAACAGCATAAGTGTGCTATATATAAGCATTTTTTTGTTATTGTCAAAAGCTATACCAAATGTAAATGGGAGGAAGATGGCATCAACCACATTGCAAACTGCACAAATGTATTGGCGGGAAAATTTACAACAAGAAGAGTACACAACATACAACATACAAGATTCAACATACAACATACTATACAACAAAGAAATAAAGTTCACTGAACTTTTACAGTTCAGTAGTTTACCGACTTTATTTTACTGTTCGGTAAGTAATCGCGTGTGGTGTGTGGTATGGTGTATGGTGTTTGGTCAAAAGTGTAAGCCTAGAAAATAAAAACACAAAGCAGAATACTTGTACATACTCGTAAGCAACACCAAAGCCACCCATTGACCAACTTAGACGTCGAAGAAAAAATAGAAAATAGTGTAGAAGAAGAAGAAATACTCATAACAAACCAAAGAGCAAATAACAGAAAGTGGTAAATGTGCGCGTGTACTCGTATTAATGAGCGGACGCAGTTAAAAACTTAACATAATAACCGCTAATACGATTTGGCCAACTATTAGAGAAAATACAAAAAAAAAAATATATATAAATAAATAAATAAATTAATTAAAATATTTTCTGAAATGCCAGAAATAATTGAGTGTTAGTAATATATTTCATAATGGATGACTATAAAATTATGAGTGAATTTTTGAACGAAACTTCATGAAAAAGAAAATACCAGGGTTTAATTATCTAGATCTATAAGCATAAATAACAAATCATAGCACAGATATTGCATCAGAAATGTTAAGAACTAAGCTTAGAGCTAAGTAGTATTGAAATTTTGCATTAACTAATGAGAGATTTAAATGTTTGTAAAAGAGCCCTAGACGGTGTTAGAAGCATTCGAGAGAAAACTTCTTCGGAAGATATATGGTCTCTTATACGTTGGCAATGGATATCAAATTAGGTGAAACTGTATACTGTACGAGCTTCACCGAACGATTAACATAGTTGAGTGTATAAAAATTCAGCAATTTTACAAATTTGGTCGTTTGTCGTTTGAATGTAGGAAATTGTGGAATAGGAAATTGTAAAAACAAATCTGAGGTATCTAGGCTAATATCTGTCTTTACAGGACACTGGTCCATAGGACGGCATGGACCTAGACGTACCCTACCATCTCTTGAGGAAATGACACCAGAACACCTGATGTGTCTTTACCCAGATCTAGCCAGAACTAGGTTTAAATGTCTAGGGCTCCCTTTCTTCAATTCACTTGATGGAATCTCCAGCATCAGCATTAGCCAGATTCTTGTCTTTGTTAATGCCTCTGGCTGGTTCTATTCTGACCTTCTATCAACAACCCATTATAACGAGATTTTTATGAATTCAAAATGGATTTTTAGCTATCCATCTTAACTAATTAACTAACTAGTCACCGTATACAAGAAGAATGAGAACTTCGAATTTAAAACCTTTCTCCCTACAAGATTCGGATCATTTTACACCAGTTATAATGAATTTATTCAACTATATATTTCTATATGAATCAAAAATCCCCGTTTAATAGATCTATGTATACGCCCCTGTGAAACTTTTGCAAAGCACAAAACCAATTTTTAAATATATAAAAAGATTTTGACTGAATTTAAAATCACTTTTAAGGGCATACTCTGGAAACTAAAAAAACCTCGTAATGGTGAAAAAAATTTAACCATTTACGAAAATTTAAATTTAAGACTGTTGTAAATTATATAAAAGATTTTCTTTCAATTGTAATAATATATGAGTATGTTTGTTTCAATATTAGCTGAAAATTGATATCTCTGGCGCTTGTTATTTTTAAAATTGCCCTTACGACTTGAGAAAAAATTTTACTATGCAGTCAAACATGAACTGCCAATGAACCAATTTGCAATGCTTGGCACATAAGAAGAGCAAATACCTCACCCATACTCACGCTATGTACCATGTATCTTAAACTATCTGAAAGAAGAAGAAATTGAAAGCCTCATGTTGCACGTCTCAAGAGTCACAAGTGCCACAATTGATATAAAGTGCAAAAAACAAAAAAAAAGGAAAAAATTTGAAAGAAAAACAAAAAAGAAAAGATGAAAATAAATGGTAAAAAAATAAGAAAAAATGCAAAAATAAAAATTTTTTATGTATTTTTTTTTTTGTTTTTTGGTTTGAAGTGAATATAGCCAATACCAACAACAATGTTATAGCAGCGCAACGCGATATACCAGAGTCCAACGACATAACGTTGTTGCTGAACCCGCTGGCTGATGACACCAAGTGCAACGCCACAACTAAGCCATAAGCTCAAGGGTGGAAATTGGCGTAGTTGTTGGTGCAAACAACGAAAACAAAAAAAAAAAATTAAATAATGGAAACAGATTTTAAATTCAATTTCTTTTCTAAAAAAAACAAAAATATTTTTTTTCAACACATTGTTGGAGAGGCTGGCAAACATTATTGGGGATGCGAGCAGGAGGGTTAATACAATTGTAGTAATTTGAGTTGTAAACGCATAGCGGAATACAGCACAGCATACCGGGACATGCTCCATGACAGAAATACTCATAGTAATAATTTTTCATTTAGCATTTCCTACTTTACAACTGTCTAGACAAGTGGAGTGAAGAATTCTCTGTATATATACACAAACACAAAACAAAACGAAAACTACACAAATAATGTGGCAGGGCACTACACAAAGCAAATGAACAAACGCAATGATGCCACATAACAGAAATACAATTTTAACGGGGGGAGAGAAATGTTGTGAACATTGCAGCAGTCACAAGCAATAGCAGAAGACAGTGACGGCAAACATCCATAGACAGTTTCACTATAGTAAAATTCCGTGATAAGAAAGTGGAAAGTTTCATGTCATAGGGTGAGTTCTGTTGTTTTGCCCTCTTCTCCGCATTTGCCCATTTGCTCCGTTGCTCTTTTACTAACGCTTGTTTTCTTTGTAAGCTGATTTAATGTGATAAGAATTTTAATTTTATAGTGAATTACTGGCTCAGACAAACATTTTAACAAATTTCACTTCGCTTTGGCATTTATTAAGATTCGAAAATATTTATTCTTATAATTAATTTCTCTGTTATAGAATTATTTATTTATATTCTCGGAATTTATTTGTAGTTTTTTAAAAACAAAAATCGACAAACTATACTCACAGGTTGAGCTAGAAATGAGTCAAAAACAATGAAAACGGTTAGCATCTAAATTTATATCTTACTACTTGAGAATTCTATGGATGGCTTTCTTATTAATGAGTTTATATGTTTATTGGACCATAAATTTTTATAGTTTTAATAGACATAAGCAATAAATTAAAAATTCGGAGTTAATTCTAATAATCATGGGAAGTATTATGTATAACAATAGAGTTGTAGAGTATTTAAATAATAATGTCATCGCTTATTAAAGCAATATGAATTTATACAGGTATAGTTTGTATGAATATTTAATAAAACATATAAATTATAATAAACAAAGAGCTATTTATTTCATAGAGACGGTCAAGGAACTTTTTATTATAAATAAAATAGTAAAATTATATATGTATGTAAAATCTGTAAGGGCCATGTTATAGAGGCAATCATAAGGCTGTGTTTTAATCTTGATACTTTTCCGACATGATCAAAAGGCATCTTATACAGAGAGTCATACCACTATTGTCAAATTCAAAATAGGAATTCATGATATCTTATACATGGAATGAACATTTAAATTATTTAAAAAAAAATAAGCTACATAGCCAAGATGCACATAGAGACCAGCTATCCACATCATTATCTCTGGAGGTTAAAACACAACGACTTTAATTAACTGTTCTCTAATTAGACTTAGATAAGTCCTAAAAGATAGTTCTGAACACACTTTTAATGCTAAGCTTATATGCGACACGAACTACATTTGATCTACAATAAAGTGATACGATAACGTTTTTACAGATATATAAAGAATAACGTATTGGAAAGAACTATTGGATGAAAGAGACATATTGTAAAAATGACAGTTTCACAATTACAGTACTGATAGAGAAAAAGAAGAATTGCTTATTATATTTATAAAATGATTTGATTTTATTTTATTTATTTTTATAGAATAAAATCTGAATTGGTGTCTATATTTATATAATATGGTATATATTTTCTTCAAGTTTATTATATATATATAAAAAAAAATATGAACAGATATATATATATATATTATTATTATTATTATTATTTCAATTGTTTTGTAGCACTTTTTTCTTTTAAATAAATTTGTTATTGCTTACAATAATAATAAAATATTGATTGCCAATTTATTTTTTATTTCTTTTTTTATTTACTTGATATTATTATTACTAATATATTCACAGTTAAATTTTTATTATTTTTAAAATTCTCTCATTTCAATTTTATTATTCTTAATGTATTTCATATCTTAATATTATTACACTAATATAATCTTCAATTTTATTATAATTTGTTTTTACATATAATAAAAAAAAAAATTTTTTTGTTATTTCAATTGTTTTTGTGTAACATTTTTGTTTGAAATAAGTATTAATATATTAATACTTTATTTTTTTTTTTCATAATAATATGCAAATAGCTATTTTATTTTATAGTATTTTTTTCTTAATTTTTTTTTACTTAAATGTTTTATTTTTTTTTTTTGTTGTTATTTATACATAATTATTTTTTTTTATTTTTTGTGCTTAATTTTTTTTTTTTGTTTACATTTTATTTTTTGTATTTAATTTTTTTTTTTTGTTTGCATTTTATTTTTTCACTTAAGCATTTTATTTTTTTTATTTTGTTTTACATTTATAACACTTTTGAATTTTAAATAGATTTTTAAGAATTTTATATACATATACAATTTTTTTAATTCTTCTCTAATATATATGGAGGTTTCTGGTATTTTCTTTCGAATTTTTAATTAAACAATATTCAATATAAAGGTTTTCGAAAAGCAGTAAACTACAACAACAAAAATTCATTTTTATATTATTATTATATTATTTTATATTTATATTCAATATATTTTTTATTCTTATAAACATTAAAATGTATTATAACAAATGTATAAATGTTTAACTATTGCACAATTACATATGTTTATCTAATATTTCTTTTATTTGTATAAAAAGTATTAAAAAATTATAATAAATAATTTATTATTTAAATATTGCACGAAAAAGTGTAAATTTTTATTTTTTGCAAAATTTTATTTTAATTTAAAAAAAATTATTCTTTAGCACTTGATTTTGATTTAATTTTTGTTAAACATGAGAGCACTAAACAAATTTTTTGTAAACAAAATTTTTTGTTTCTTTTTTCTGTTATGGGAACGCTGCCGCTGCTGCTGCTGTTGATATTGTTGTATTTGCTTTTGCTTTTTAAGTGCAACCACTTTTAATTTTTAAATTACAACAACAATATGTAGCGACCGAAATCATATTTGATGCAAACAAACACAAAAAATAAAAACACAAAATAGAAGATGATCAAAAGCAAAAACAATGAAACATTTTTGGTGGCATAGGAAGAGGCTGAGCTAAACTCAGCACTTTTTAGCAGCACACCTGCGCTTAGGCAATTTTTTTACTAGTTTGTTGGTGTGTATGTACGTATGTATATTGTTGTTGTGATTGTGTTGTTTTTTGTTGTCGTTTTCTGTTGACTTAATGTAGTTATTGCTTTTGAATACATTTGTTTTTATATTCTTTTATTTAATTTTATTCTTTTGTATTACAAAAAAAAAAAATTATATGCACTTTACTTGCTTTTATTTTATTTTATTTATTTCGAACATTAACATAAAAAAAACCAAAAACATAAACAAAAGACATGAAAAAAATAAAACACAAAAAACTCACTTTTCGCCATTCGTTTGGGCTTAGGGCAGATAGACGGACAGACAAGTAAAGTTGTTAAACCGGAATTTTTTCATAAAGAATTTACAAAAGAAACAGAAACACAAAAAAAAAAACAGATGAAAAATGCATAGGAGATGAAAATTTTGTAAGGTGGATCTACATTATTTTATGCACTATGAACTGAATAAACACAAAAAATTATATACATACATGTATAAATAATTATATATATAAAATTCTTACAAACATTGTAATTTATACACTAAGTAATTTAATTACAAAACAAAAACAATAAAAATGCTGTTTTTGCTTTTAAATATGAAGAATAACAAATGAAACGACATGAAAATAGCCACGCGAAACGCACTTAAAATATTTATTAGTATTTATACATTTATACATTTTTTCAATTAAATAAATAATTAAATATTTCTTTTCTCAATAATAATAATTAAAATTTTTTTTATTTTTTTATGCCAAAAATGTATTAATTATTATTAATTTACATAGGAATAATATGCAATAAATACAAACATTTGGCTTAATTGAACAGTAGTAGTAGACAAAGAGACAGAATCTTTGCGTACCGTACACACTTAACGAACAAAACAAAAACAATCCGACGTACAACCACCGCCGAAACAAGTTGAAAGCGAACTAAAGAAAAACATTTTCAGTTCAGCACACAACAAAATGCTGAGAGAAAAATATAAATTGCCTACATGTGGTGTGTTTGACTGGCAATGGCGCTGTGTTGTTGTTTTGATGTCTGCATTGGTTTGTTCTTTTCAAACATTTTAGCTGATCTCTGAGTTGAAGCAAAATTCTTGAATTTGTTAGTAACTCAATTAATTATTAAAATTAATACAAATTAAATTTAAATTAAATTTAAAATTATTGAATAG
>NW_024032944.1:0-8907 GCF_002237135.1 Teleopsis dalmanni
TTGTTGTGTCCACCTGGTATTAGAATTAGTGCCCTCGGTCGCCGCTCATGGCATGGTGGCTAGCCCGGTATGCTCGCCAGTTTTGGGGTGGGGTTCTTGACAACTGAGGCTACACTGTAGACAACAACAAAAAAAAATTCATGCCATGTTTTCAATTTATATCCTAATTTAACTAAACTATCTATAATCCATATCCTAACGTAACTAAACTTATCTATAATTCATAAATAATTCACCCTTACATTTATTCATTTTTATATAATTGACTAACTACATTACTTATTTCAATACTAAAACAAAAAAAACTACTATTTATTTAATTCATTTTTACGTGACCCTGAAAGAAAATCTGCAATTGAAATCACTATTATCTATTGGGCTTCTTGAGATTTAAAAATCTTTTCGTTCGATAATGATGCGAGAGTCGTGTTTCTGGTTTGCACTATTACCACTGCTGCTTTGGGAAGTTCAGTATGCGATAAGCTTATACCTAAATCATTGGTTCGGCCTCTGGGCAACCCCATTTTTTTCATTTCCGATATGATTGTCCGTTCTATCTCCCAATCGACGTTTTTTACATCACCAGCCTGCATTGTCACTGTTTCCTCAAATGTGGGAAACACTGGCAATACATCTGGTAATGCTTGTTTGCCGTCAGTAAACCGCTTCATTTTAAATTCACGCGAAGAATATAGGAATGCAACTTCTTTTCAAAGAATCCCTGCCTTTAATAAAACAGATGTTTGGACCGCCACACTAACAACACCCCTCTATTTTTACTCAGCAACGTCTCACCATGAGCTCATAATTAATAAATAACAACAAAAAAAATAAATTACATATATGTATATATTTTTTTTTTTTTTTTATTATGATATACTATTATTATAAAAGTTGTCTTATAACGCTTATGTTATTTCAATTTAGTAAAAAAAAAAAAATTCTTATCAAGAATATTTACGCAAATATAGTTATTTATACTAATTCATATTTACAATATTTTACAATATTTCTTCGATAAATAGATAATCCTAACGTATTTTACGTATACATATAATTCCTAGATGATATTTACATTTTTTTGTTGTTTTTTTTTAGACAATATATTCCACTTTTATATATATATTCTTTTTATTTCTATTATATTTTTTTTTTTTTTCTTTTATAACTAACTAATGCCTATGCAATGAGCATAAAAAATTCAAAAAAATTCAACAAAAAAAAATTTTTGCATTCAAACATAATATAAACAAAAAAAATGAAAAGAAAAAAAAAATAAACAAAATCAGCAACAATTAGATAACCCAAGTACTTACTCCAGCTGCTCTGATGACGTCATCTTAGCTGCCGATGCACCTAGCTAAATTTTATTATTTGATATTTTATTTTCTTTTAAGGTAAAATTTGTATTGCGTTTTAAACACCGAAATATAATATATGTGTAAAAATATGATGTTTATATATATATATATATAACTCGGATAATAATAAAAACTTTTAAAAAATATATATATATAAAAATATAATTATATTTATGCATAAAAAAAAAGAAATATTAGGATTTTTCTCTTTTTTTTTTTTTTTCTTTATCAAGTGTTAATGATCCAATTAAATAAAGCTTCAGTGCTTAGGCATCATGTTATATATTTAATAGCCAACAACCAAATTAGATTGTAGAATATTTTTACTTTAACATATTTTAGCAATATATTTTACTTTACTTGTTTTTTTTTTTTTTTTCTTTCAAAAAAAAAATATATTTAAATTCATTTAATTTTTACTTTACTTGTTTTCTTTTTTTTTCTTTCAAAAAAAAAAAATATATTTAAATTTAATTAATTTCATTTAATTTAACTAAAAAATTTAAAATAATAGAATATAGGTTTTTTTCTTTCACTCCGTTTTAGTCAGCACAGCGGGTATCCGTTACAATAGGGATGCGTTATTTACATACAGCTACAAATACCTGTGTATTCCGGATTACCGTAAAGTTTCTGTTCTCCTGCCTATCCTTACAACCTCGAACTTTCGCCTTAGCTGATTTCTTCTTGGTATCTTGAACTGGCTTTGCTTTCTCTGGCTAATATCTGTGGCTGCACTTCGTATATATTCTTTTCACATTTCTTAGACCATTAGATTCTGGCCACTAAGTTCATATTAAAGTCTTAATGATTTTTTTAGGTCTTCTCTTTATTTATTATTAACAACCATTACTTCGAGTCTTATGCTCGTTTATATGTTTGAGACATACATTGGTGTGTTGCATCACTTTAATTACTTTATCAAATTGGTAACAGAAAATTGTTTGATTCTGATCAATTTATATATGTTTGTAAAATTTATTATTATATTTTTTTTTTACTTTTTTTTCGTAATTGTTGAATTTATAATCACTTATTAATTTTGTCTGTTGAAAAATAAATTTTCTAATAAGTTTCCAATTTACGAATAATTAAATATCCTTTTTTGGTAATTCTTCAATCACTCATTAATTTATTCGTTTACTGCACTAACAATTTTTCAAAACGAAAATAAAATTAATTTAACCAGTTAAATAATTTGCATTTAATGCACAAATCACTGTTGCTTAGTTCACACAAAAATTTAACTTATCCTTTTGAAATAAAAATTATTTTTTTAACGATCATTGGTAAGAAAAATTTCACTACACTGCTTAGTCTCTGGCTTCACGAAAATTGATCCCCTTCTTCACCGGTATTAGCCTTTTTATATCGCAGTTGCTCCTAACTGCCAACTTTCGATAACGTTCTTAGTCCTGTTAATTTAATTCTTGGCGCCGAAGTTTTTCTAAAACTTTCCACCACTCTCCAGTTATAAAATTTTCCCCTTACATATCTGCTTTGTTTTGATTTTGTTTGGTTTTTGTTTTATTTTCTTTTGCAAACCAAGGTGTATGACCTTATAAAAAGCTCATTTTTCATTTTTACGCAAAACTAGCATTTGTCTTTTACATATTCTGGTTTACTCATTTCTGCTTGGTAACACCTCGTTCTCTCAGTAGTCGAACTTGATGCAGCTTTCACTATAATTCGCCTTGATTGCACTGATCAAAACAAAAACTAGACGAAAGCAGATGTAAAAGCTTTTACTCATTTTCGGTTTATCAACGTGCGAGCAATGCACGTTATTTGTTTACAAAGAAAAATGTGAGGTTTTTGTGTTAAATTATTTAATGTTTTTTCATTTTAATCTTTTTTTTGTTTAATTTTAAAGTTTAACTTTTTCTTTTTAAAAAGTAATTATAAGTGTAATAAATTGCACATACAATTAATATAATGCAATAAACCCAAAAATAAAAAACAACAAAAAACAAAAAAAATAAAATAAACGTGAAAGCTGAACCAAATTAAATTGCAGTGAAATCACCACTTGGTGTTGCATTCTACGCAACAATGGTAAACAATATGCAGTACTACAGGCATTTTAAAAGGAGTTCGGTAACGTGAAAAGACTTCAACGGACAGCGCGGGAATTCCGAGGTAATGTCGTGAATGCTTATTTGTCTCTTGTGATATTAATTGTTACCTTTCCACAGGCCTACATAACAGGCTCGACGATGTCGATGTTGCCTGCAATATGGAGCATCGTTGTAAAAAAAATTCAAATGTAGGCTGTTAGTTTCCTTAGTCTATTCTGTCTGGGTTTCTGTGCCCCCACGTGTGGCTTCGACCCACTCCCTACACTTGAGTCTCATGCTCTACCGACTAAACATATCTTTGGCGTGAAATACACCAAGTCTTGTCCCTTGCATGTTACCCAATTCATATAGTGCATTACCTACTCTTTTTAATACCATGCATCTAATATTTTTCTGTCCCAGCTTGGCGTTAAAATCAGCTGTTTTCTTACTTTGTCGGAAGTTTCGCCGATATACTATCTGCCCTATTTTAAACTCTGCTGGTTTTTTCCTTGTATTGTATACTTTTTCTGCTTGTGTATGTGCGACTTTTAAGTGTTCTATTATCTTACTCCGTAATAATTGTTGTTTGTCTGTCTGGTGCAAAACCCTAAACTCTCCTGTTCTAATTGAATCCAGTCTTCTACTGATGGAAAAAGATTTCCCGTGTTGTGACATGTGAGAACCGAATACCGCGAAATATGGTTCTAATTGAATTGCGTTGTGGGTTACACTCCTTAATGCAAAAGCTACATCACTCACATGTTGATCCCAGTCTTTTTGATTTTCCCCAATATATGCTCTTATCATCTGCAGCACTGATCGGTTTACCCGTTCCGCAGCATTTGCTTGAGGCGAGTAAAAAGCTGTTCTGACATGATTCACGCCATACTTGGTTAGAAGATTTTTAAAAATTTCGGATATAAATTGTTTACCATTATCCGAATGTATATGTTCTGGTACCCCAAACACTTGAAAAATATCCCTTTCGAGGTATTTTGTTACATTCGTCACTGTTGCAGCTCTCATTGGCTTTAAGAAAACAAATTTGGAAAAATGATCCATACATACAAAAATTACCGTGTTGCCTTCTTTAGTTCGTGGATAAGGTCCCATGAAATCTATGTACAAACGTTGAAACGGCTTCTCTGTGATGACCTGGGCTCCCATTGGAGGTTTTATCATTTTATTTGAGGCTTTGGACAAGTTACATACCTCACATCTCTTTATCCAGTTTTGAACATCGCTAACCATACCTGGCCAGAAGTATTTTACTCGTATTTTGCACAGAGTCTTTTGCATACCTACGTGTCCAGATGAAGGGGACTCATGTATCCGTTCTATCAATCCTTGGCGTAGCTCCGTGGGTACCCACAACTTCCATGCATCATCTTCTTGAATCACATCTCCACTTCGGAAATCCATTCTTTTATATACGTAACTTTCAGATACACAGAGATCCGGGAATTTATCTTGTTCAGCTGTGATGGTTCGAATTAACTCTTTATACTCGTCTGTAACGAAGTATTTGGACTGTAAATCTATATCTAAATCTCGGCCGCCGAAAGCAATTTCTTCCATATGCATACGGGATAATGCATCAGGCACGACATTTTGCGATCCTTTTCTGTGTTCTATCTGAAAATCAAACGCTTGTAATTTTAAACTCCACCTAGCTAGACGACCTGACAAATCCTTTTGATTCATTAGCCATTTTAAGCTAGCATGGTCTGTAATGATTGTGAAAGGTAGACCTTCTACATACGCCCTGAATTTTCGTACACTTAAAACAGCAGCATAGCACTCCAGCTCAGTTATACTGTAGTTACGTTGAGCTTTATTTAATTTGCTGGACATATAGGCTAGCGGTTGTTCATCTCCTGCATCATTGATTTGAAAAAGAACTCCACCAACACCTTCCGACGACGCATCACACTGTATATAAAAAGGTTTAGTAAAATCTGGGTTAGTCAACACCGGAGCAGTTACTAGACTATTTTTTAACATAATGAAAGCGGTTCTCCCAGCCTCAGACAGTGTAAATTTTTTCATATTTTCCTTGGTCAGGCAATCATGCATCGGTGCAGCAATTGTAGCATAATCTTGTATAAAGCGGCGATACCACCCTGTCATTCCTAAGAAGCGTCGCAATTGCTTAGGCGTCTTTGGTTCTGGAAACATTTCCACTGCGGATACTTTATCAGGATCGGTTTTTATCATCCCATTTCCTACTACATAACCCAAATACTTAACTTCTCGATAACAAAACTTACTTTTTTCTACATTTATAGTAAGGTTGGCTCTGTGCAAACATTCGGCCACTCTTCGCAATAATGTTAAATGGCTTTCAAAATCAGTTGAACAAACAAGAAGGTCATCCAGATAAACAAACACACTCTCACGTAATGCTGCAGGTATCACTTTATCCATTAACCTACACATCCTCTGAGCTGCGTTACACAGTCCAAAGGGCATGACCGTAAATTGATAGAGCGGTCTTCCTGGCACCGTGAATGCGGTCTTCCACCTAGACTTCTCTTCTAGTGGAATTTGCCAAAACGCATCTTTCAAATCTATAGCTGATATATACCTGGTCTCTTGTAACCTACTCAATATACCTTCTATATGGGGTAAGGGGTATGCATCTTTAATGGTTCTTGCATTCACCTTTCTTGCGTCTAGACAAAGCCGATTTTTTTTTCCTTTAACCACTAATGTTACAGGCGAATTCCAGCAGCTATTGGATTCTTCAATCACTCCTAGAGACAGCATACGATCCAATTCTTCATACATCAGCCGTTGGACTGCAGGAGAAATTGGATAATGCCTTTGCTTCACTGGTAGATGTTCATCAGTAACTTCGATTACATGTTCTTCTAGGCTGGTACTTCCTAGACCTAACTTACTACTCGACGGAAATTTACTGATCACCTGTTCTAGTTGAGCTGTCTGTTCTTTACCTAATATATGTGGGCTTGAAGTGAATTGCAGATCCGAAGCGCTTGGTACTAATTCTGCTATTTCACGAATTTTACTTAATATTGGTATATTGAATGTCTTCCAAAAGTCAATACCAAAGTAAAATTCCTGTTGCAGAGAAGGGACAATTAAAAAATCCATCTGTCTTTCTTCCCCTTCCCACTGCACTTTTAAAGATATCACACCGACTATAGGAGTCTCTCCTCCATTGGCAGTTTTAACATGTTTGTCTTGAACAGTAATCATTCGCTCGGACCGACCCCTTAAAAACTCTAATGCGTTCTTTCCAATACAATTCGCACTTGCGCCAGAATCCAATAAAGCTAGTACTTCAGTTCCACTTACTTTAGTCTTCACATACATCCTATTGTCACCTTCTACTGAAACTAGGGTGTCTACCATTTTCTTTAAACATGTTCCCAATAATCGTCTTTTATTCCTCATCTTCATGATCTTACGAAATTTCCTGTCTGTTTTCATTACCACCTTTTTTTGTATCTCTTCGTTAAATATCCTGCGGCGTACTACTTCATATTCTGCTTTCCGCTGATGTAAAGTCTTCATACCTTGCATCCTTGCATCTGACCTAAAGGGTGTGAGTGGTAAGTGAGTTCTTTTTAATATTTTGGTTGGTTGTCCGGGCTTTTCTTGTGATGACAGGGACTCCCGGTCTGTCCTGCCCCTGTCGAGTTTCCCTGATTTACCGTAAATCTGCAATATGAGTTATTGGTTTTGCACAGAAAACAGGTCATTTGGTGGAACAGTGACCTACAGATTTGATCTTCTCTGAGATCTTGTGCTAAATTATAAAAATCACCAGGCATACCACATGAAAAACATAAATTCAAATGAAATGGAGAAGGACACAGTGGTGGAGTATTCACTTTGTGTTTCTGATCTAGATTTCTATCGTTACTTGCTCCTCTAGTCCAAAGCTGGTTTGAATTATGTCCCGTGTTCTTTGGCGGTTGTGTACCAAATGCTTCTATCTCCCATGAGTTCCCATAGGGTGGTTCCTCTTGCAACTTCTCTATTGGTTCAATCTCGCTTACTGACCTATACTTCGACTTGTTTTCCTTCTGCATTTTCTCAGCGCGACTACATTCGCGCTTTAATTCTGCCAGATTTTGGAATGAAGCTGAAAAGATTAGGGTCGCTAGACTAGGTTTTACATTATTCTTAATGATGGAGACCAATTCTCTTTCTGGCAATTTCCGCCTTAACTTAAACGTTAGGTTGTGAATGTCTGCATAGAATTGCTCGAAACTCTCACCAACCTGTTGCTTCCGATCCACAATCTCCCGGATAATTTCATAGTCACTTTCTGATGACCTAAACTGCTCCAGCAACTCCTTCTTTAACTGAAAATAATCGAAATCATTATCACCTGCATGATCTTCCAACACCTGCCAAAACCACTTTAATGCAGGTCCAGTTACTAGACAATGAAAATCCGTAAGAAGTTGATGGAAAGGGACTTCATACTGTTCCCGCATACGCTCAATCCGGAAGATGAAGCTTTCCACCGTCATGTCTTTAGTGGAGCCGTCAAACTTAATATGCCACCTGCCAAGGTCAATTTCTCTCCTAGACATTCGTTCATCCTCCTCGAATAGCATCGATTCTCGTCGGTTTCCCAACCCTTGGTTCTTTGCGTATGCTCCTCGCATAGTTCTATTCAATCGTGCCTCTTCACTTGGAAAATTTGATTTCTGCATCATTACCTTAGGTGTCCTTGACATACTTCTGCGTGGTAAATGAGCCTCTGCTGGTGCTGCTTCTGGTACCCGTACACGATCGCGTAAAGTAGATATTTCAGTTCGCATCTCATTCATGCAGTTTGTTAAGTATTCATTCTGTTGCATCATCATACCCATCATGCGACTGAGCTGATCCGTATCTATTGTGGGCTCTATGGCTTGTGCTCCTTGTGTGCTACTGTTTCTCCCTTCCATAGTGAACGGACTGTCCAGATGTATTAGGTCAATTTGTGAATTAAAACTAAGTGATCGGTCTGAATTACTATTTTCAGCAATTGGCTCTATATTATTTTGTTTGTGTCTACCCACAATTGCTCTGGATATGCTTCTAGTTACCGGCCTGTCCATACAGGATGTAACTAACTCAATGTACAAAAATACAACAAAAAAAAACTTTTTTTTTTTTTTTTTTCTCAGGTGACTTGAGGTATGAAATATTCACCTCAAAACAAGTTTTACAATTAGTAATTCTCTACTTACTAATTATTGTGACAATTGTGAATTACTCGTTTACTTATTATGTAAGTCAAATTATTTCACTATAATAAGTTGAACGAAAATGAAGTTCTATATTAATTAAAGCTCTGAGGGGTGTTTCAGTGTTGCGACCACATCATTTCACTTAAGGCAGGTATATATAATTTTTTTTTTTTTTTTTCTGCTGTAAGAGATATTGTAAAGACGAAGGTTTTTAATCCAGATCAAACTACTATCTAAATTCACAAAACAATAAAAAACTTGGATCAAGGA
>NW_024032945.1:0-8906 GCF_002237135.1 Teleopsis dalmanni
ATATTCAATGAGCGGCTCAGTTCCTTTATTGAACTTAGAGTTAATATTCCTGCTCCGAAAGTTCAAACACTTTCTACTATATTTCAGATCTATTTACATTACATATAATAAATTTATTTAATTCAATGTTTTCATATGAATATTGAATTAGTTTTAAAATCCTCCTTAAATGGATCTAATTATACGTCGGGTTGTTGCTGTATTAAACTTACTATTCTTGCTGACTACTGACTTCAAAGATTTCCATCAAATATCTTAAATTTTTTTTGTTAAAAAAGGTTATAAAAATTCATCATCAACAATATATTGCTTCTTAATATTTATTAATTAAAATGCTATAATTTTTTTAAATATCACTTAATTTAAAATTTATAATCTTTAAATTATTTGTTTAAGGTGAACTTTGTGATTCCCCCTGTTAAGATTTTGTATTCATGATTTTTATAAATTTTTACAAACTAATTGTTTACTTATTTTTTACATATTTAAATAAAAAATAAAAAAATATAAGATAAACCGAGACAAGAACTGTATTTATCTAATCTTTTTTATAAATATGACGATTTGTTGCTATCTAAATTATCAGGTGTCAGTACTTGACCAGTTTAACAAATTCTTAATATGAATTTACGTATTTCTTGAAATATAGTGTATTTAAGTTTAAAATATTTCCATTAGTACAGGTTTAAAAATTTATTTATGTATTTTAAAAATTATGCTGACTCATGAAAACAGTATTTTGTACATGTTTTATAGCAAATATTTTATAGCAAAAAGTACTATATAGAGTGTAGTATGGAAAAAATGTAAAATAAAAATTACACTGCAATATATGACTGCTTATGCTTTTCTAACTTGCATGTGATAAATTAGTATATTTGATATCTTATAGTACTGGTTCATGTACTGTCGACTGAACACAGATATCAATATTATTATCATATAAGAGCTAATATAAATGTGCCTAGATTTTTATATATAATCGATTGTACCAGTAGTGTTTGTCATTAGATTTTTTCATTTAGATTTTTTCTTTATTAATAATCACAAGTAATTAATTTCTAACTAAACTTTTATTAATTATCTGTTTTAAAAAAACAAATTTTAGATGTTCTATTTAGTCAGCTGTAGATATATAATATGTCTTGGTAATGCAGATGAAAAATGAAAATTTTTTTTGCGTTCTTTTCAAACGCCATCAACATTTTATTTCGTCAGCATTATTTCATTTTAACCATCAAGAAATCACTTTAACCGCAACAAAAAAAAAACTGGAAAAATCGAAAAAAAATATTCAAATGTCGATAAAAATGGGTTAAATTCAAAAAATTTTCAAAATCAAATATTGAAAATGTCATCCTTGCTAAGTAGACTTTCTTTGATTTTCTTTTTAGTCTACTTTTATCGTCATAGATAGCCTAAACCAGGCTCTCACGTATATAAAGTTTTTGTCTATGCAGATAGATTAGTAATAGTGGTTACAGATAAAGATGATCAAGTTGTGTGCACCTTACATAGACCGCATAATTAAAGTTTTAAAACTGTTGTATCAGATAGGGATTGTTACTAAGATTGGTTTTCTAAGGTTGGTTTTTTTCGCATAGTTCAAAAAACCATTAGCTTTTTGGCTATGAAAACGAGTTTGTAGAGTTTGTGGGCTTTGTTATATACGGTTGAGCAGATATACCTCCAGACGATTGTACCGACAATACCATTATTGATTGTACCGACAATAAAGAACAAAAACTTTAAAAACAATCACTATTATTCATTTAGAAAAGTTGTATTAGGTATATTGCCACTAAGTTTTATGTTGCAGGTATTTGCATCCATCAGCATATATAGCCTTTATCATATTTGTCTACTGGACAAAAAGACATAAAGTGTTAGACACCTATTCATATTGGTTAAATTAAAACAATTCTAATACTTTGATATGTCTGTATATTATATGAACCAAAAAACACATGACCAACAGAAAGCGTAGTTCTATTATACCAGACAACACAATCAACGATATTGTCTGGTTTACAGATAGCTCCAATATTGAACAGAGGTCGAGCTAGAAAACCCACAGTTCCAATGTCCTTTTTTTTATAATGTAGATAAAATATTTTCCACAAAGAATTGATTCACGAAACGGAGTGTCAAACATTGATGTGGTTTAATGATTAATATCTATCTGAGGTGAAAGAAATTCCTTCATAAGTGTAGATACGAGAACTTACAATAATTCATCAATAGACGCCTTATCGCGTCTACCACATACTACACAATGCTTTTTTATAGGTAGCAGTTACCAATAGCAATTTGACTAAGAATGTCAAGGTGCATTTGATTCTTATGAAACACTTGCACTTTTTTGTGTCTTAAAACATTTATGGATTTATTTATACTATATTAAGTGATATCACTAATTTTTAATCGGATTCTAATTTAATCATGTATATCAGTGATTGAAAACTGATGTCACATCACACAAATGCATTTTCTTCTATAACTTTTGACTCGCAGTTTGGACAGTAATCATTAGACGAAGTTATATCTAGTTTCTATAATAAATATAACACCACTCAAAAAGCTACTAATTAATCTGTTAAATAACATCAAATTTTTATTAACTAATTTTTGGCAAATCACCACCCGAATACCCCTGCGTCTGTGCACGTGATGTTTATGGGATTTTTATTCTTATCCTTAAATCCTTTAAATTTTACTATTCGATATTGTTGGTGGACTGATGGACTTCTGATATGATTATAATATCAGAGTGTCTACTCTAATGACACTCGGAATAGTCTCATAATTAATGATTTATTTGACTGAGACTGTTCCACATGTAACATTGTTAGATAAGATACAAGTTGTTAAAACAACTTTCTTGTTTTTCTTAATTGGGTGATTTACCGACGGTGGATTCCTTTTTGTGAAAGTATTTTAAATTATTCGTACCAGTTAATAATAATAACAGTGTTATAAGCAACCTTGAGATTCGGGCTTACATATTCAAAAAAAATTGTGTTGAATTGGGGTTTTAGTATGGAATACCTAGGCCGTTTAGTGAAGGTCAACTGACCGACTATGGTATTTAGTCATTAATGTCAATAAATTATCTATAAATTAAAAAAGTATTTGATTTATTTGCTATAATTGTGTAAGTTTTTTTTTCAGTTCTACATTACTTAAAAGAACACCTTAAAAATATTTATTTAGAATATTTTATTTTAGAATATCATTTTAGAACATTATTATTGTAGAGGTTAATTAAAAAAAATGTGACAGAATTAATTCCATTATTCTAACCTTAATCTAAATCTAAATTCTTTCTGGTCATTGGTGTACAGAAACAAACGCAGAGAAACTGCGCATTCCCCATAATCCTCACTGCAGAAGTTGTGCAAACCCGCAGAAAAAAGAAACCATAATACATTTACTTTGTCAATGCTCGTCTTTGGTGTCCAGAAGATATAGGTTCTTAGGATGATACTTCTTAGATAGTTTATCAGTCTGTTTATTGGTGAACACGAAAGGTCTATTAAATTATCTAAATTCGGCGGGATGGATTTAGTCTCTACTCTTCTATACTAGGGTTCTTGCGAGCAATGTGGTAGCAAAACGGCGCAAAATCGCTAAAGTTATCTAATGAAAGTTATCTAATGGTCTGACACTGCAACCAACCAACCAACCATTCTAAAACTATACTAGTATAAATGTATGGCATATATGAATAATATATTTAATTAAATATATTTTTATATATGACTTCTTAATTAGTGCATTCTATAAATAATTGCTTCTATTGATAAAATATAGTGTTAATATTTTCAGACCAGTAATCGTCAATGAATTATTGCTTGGAATGGCATAGTTCCTTATCAAAAATTTGATGACAAAAATAGTGAAACAAGTTGAAGTGCACGTTAATAGTTAAGATCGTGACAGATATTATTGTCAAAATTATTTATAAATTTTGTCAAGTTAAGCTAGACGCTATAATATATAGATGGAGATACATAGGTAAAATTATTTCGGTACCGTGCGTAAACGATAAGAAATTCACGTCACTGAAAAAAAGATTTGATCACAAATTTTTAAAATACTTTATATTTAGATTTTTTTATGTAGTAAAATAGTTCTCCAGATAAATGTTATAAATAACTGATACATAGCATAACACCAATTAATAATTATTATTTTTAATTTGACAGGATTGGTAAAGAACGTGATTACTATGAAGATATTATGTCTAAAATTAATGGGTGAGTACTAATAAATTTATATATTCTTCAATTTTAATTATCTATTCTTTTTAATTTAAGGGTCCTATTGCCCGGAGGTGCTACATATTTTAATAATAGTGATGGTTACTATGATGCTGGTCAACATATCTATAACATAGCAATTGAAATGAATAATAATGGCACTTATATGCCAATTTGGGGTACATGTTTGGGTTATGAACTTTTAGTATACTTATCAGCTAATGGTACTGATCCCAGAACTGGCTGCTCATCACAATCGCAAGCTCTGCCATTAGAGTTTAAGGATGGTAAGATTAAAATCTATACGTTGATATGAGTTTTATTTTTTTTTAAATTATTAGGAATAATAACTTCTTATTGGCTTTTATCAAAAATTTTATTCGTATTAACATATATCTCTCTCAAGAAACAGTTTAGATTTAATGACTTTTTTTGTAACCAAAATAGTCTCTTTATTTAATGTCTGATGCCATATATAACACGATTTTGATATGTTTTTCAAACTATTACTGTTGCTATATATGAGACCATTAATGATAGGTATTTGGCAATACTCGAAACAGCTGTATGGTCAGACAAAAATTCAAAGAATTAATAAACAAAAAATTTTGTTGTTGTAATTCACTATTGTTCAAAACACCTCACTATTAAAAAAATAGTTTGTATTAATAAATACGATTTCTTTCGTTAGAATTGGCTTTGAAAATAAAAGTTAATAAAAATTATAGTATTGTATTCGTCTAGTTTTAAATGAATAATAATACTAATAAATATTACTTATTAAAATTATTATTTTCTGTGGGGATTATTTTCACCAAAGTGAAACGCATGGATTTGAATTGTACTACAGACTAAATTTATTATAAACTTACAAAAGCTTACAAAGTAAATATTTTGTGTGATATAACTTACTTTGTGTAATATACACTATAAATTACAATAGTATAAACATATATATTAATTATATATATATATACAAAATTTTGTGTTCTTCCTTTTCGTTAAATCTCTCTTTCTTACTGTGACAAATTTATATAATGTCTATAAACGTCTACCGTCTCTTCCTAGCTTATTCCTAATACAACTTAAATAATCTTTTTACTATTCTTTATCTATTCGGTTTAATTAATTTTTTAATTTCAGCGTTTTTGCAAGTATATGTCTGGAGCTTTCCACTGCTATTTCTACTACTTTATTCATACCATGAGTACGTTCTAGGCACTTAGCCATGAACTTGAAGCATATTTCACCTGTCAATTTCACTTTTCATAACAAGCTTTAGTGCTTTTGACAGTCTTTGTTGCCATCTCTTTAGTTAACAACTTCATTGTTTATTCCCTCATGTTGTTTTTATTGTACCCGCTGGGACCTGCTTGTGAAGTCTGTTTAAGAGGTGTTTAACGTTAGCGACGAATGGCTCCTCCGCGACATAGACCCGACCGTTCTTGGAACCCTTATTCCCTCATTGAAGTGTTCAGTTATTTCTTTTGTCTCTTTCTCTTTAAATTCTCTGCATATCTAGTTGAAGGGGTTAGGTAATTTTTTTGGCATGTGTGATCAGTTATAAGTGTCCTGTTACTACCACCACAAGTTTTGTTACTTCGATCTTGACTGTGCCCAGTAGGATTTTTTTTTTGCTGCCCGTCGTAAGTTTCCAAAATAATAAGATATTTAATAAAACATTTATTTTTTTATAATTTTAATTTAAAAAAACTTTATATTAATATTTTATTCTATAAAAATTTATTCTATTTCGCTTTAAGGTTACCAAAATAGCCGCCTATTTAAGGAAGCAAGCACTGAAGTGATAAATATTTTTGAAAATTATCCCGTAACTGCTAATTTCCATATCTATTGCTTTACGCAGAAGGTAAGCATTATCTGTTATACCGTAATTCTAAATTTACTACAAATTTTAATTTGCGTGGGTTAAAAACTGTTTTATTTCATCAACAAACATAGACTTATCTAAGCAAAAGCATAATAAATGCGTTTTTATGCAATGATAATAATGTGATGACTGCAATCACATTTAGCAAATATATTTTGTAAGAAATTTTAATTGGTTACGTTGCGAGAAGTAGTCCCGACTTCATGATTAAATAATTGCATATTCACATGCAAGTCCCATGTGTGCCATAAAACCCTAAAATATGGGCCTTTCGGCCATTTTGTTGATGCCACCAAACCACTTGAATAATTTAATTTTGTACAACTTTTCAGACTTTTGCTGACATGAACCTGTTGGATGATTGGAATATTTTGAGTATAAATCATGATTGGAATGGAAGTGAATTCATCTCAACTGTGGAGCACAAAAAGTAAGTAAAACTATGCAGAATTTCACATTCCCCTGTGTAAGTCACTAAATTATTAAAATTTAATTTTTCTTTTGTGCAGATATCCTTTTTATGGTGTACAGTTTCATCCGGAGAAAAATCTTTACGAGTTTGTGCTGAATCGCAACATTACACACATCTCAAAGGCCATCACAACCTCGCAATATTTTGCTGATTTCTTTGTGATGGAGACGCGCAAAAATCACAACAGCTTCGCCAATAAAACCGAAGAAGCTAATGTACTCATCTACAATTACAGTCCGGAGTATACGGGAATGGTGGGCTCTGCATTTATCCAGCAGTATTTGTTCGCTGAGAGAAACGCTGCAGGATTTGGATTGCATTTATCCTTCAGTTTAATTTTACTAAATGTTCTTCTGTTCGTGAGGTTTTAAATTTTTTATGTTGTAAGGATTTTTAGCAAATTTGTTTTTATTCTAAACTTAAGACAGTGAAAGTTTTGCATTATTTTTTCACTTTTGCGTTATTGAATTTTTAATGCAGAAAATAAGTTCCTAAACTGAGATTTCATTTTGTATTTCATTATTTATTATTATAGTAATTTATTTATTATTCTGTTTGCTACTTTACTTAATTTATGTTAAAAATAAAAACTTAATTATATGTTCTTGCCCGTAATGAAAAAAAAGATGTGTAAAAGAAAACCAAAAATAATTTATTGTTCGACTGTTTAGAAATAAACTTATTTTATTTTTTGACATTAAAAATGTTTAGTCTAAATTTATCTAAAGAAATTTTTCCTCACATCATTTTAGTGCAGTTAGTTAGCACTTTTCCTTTATACTCTATTTTTAAGTTTTCCATTTTTCGTTGCTGTTAGCTTGATGTAAGACTAAATGCTAGTATATATATTCTAAGTTGAGCATTGTGTACTTGCTATATTGAAGTTAATATGTTTGCTACGTAATTGATATTCCTTTTTCTAAGTTATATGCAGTAGATAGTTGTAATGTATGACTAAATATATTCAGTAGACTGCCCTGATGGTTCGATGAATGTGTACTAGTCCCACACATACTACCAAGTTCAAATTTCACTGAGAATTAAACTAAAAGCAGACTTTATGCAAAAGAGAAGGATTTTGGGTTGCAGTGTTCATTTCTGAACTCCTTTTTTTTACTGACTTGATAGAACTATCATCAGACCAGTAGTCAGAAAGTAAATTATTTTAAAAAGTTGGACTTTAGAATAAAATCGGTAATTAAACTAATTTGTATCCCATTAAATAATTATGACGCATAAATTATGAATGAACGTATGTAAGAGCGTAGTCCTTAATTCCCCCTCATCCTTAGTTTTATTTTCAAATCTATAGATTTATTATTTTGATTTGCATTCAGCTAAATGGAGATATTGTTATTTTGATTTGCATTTATCTAAATTGAGATATTATGTCCTAAATGGAGGTAGTCATCTGGTAGGGAATAACTTTAGAATAACTTTCATCCATAGTATTATAACAAATCATTTTTTGTTTTGTAGCGGACTTTGAAGTGTACGGGTGCTACTCCAATCTAACCTAACCTTTTACCAAATTCAATCGAAACTGACTTGTGATTAATATATCGATGAAGAAATGGAGTATATGGAGTATACAAAACACTATATAATATTTTAATTGAGATTGCCAGTAAGAAAATTATACCGCAATATTTGATGATAAATTTTCAACATTATGAATCTATTGTGATCTGTAGGAAATTCTATATTAACAATTTGAAAGGCAAAGATGTCAAATAGTCTTAGAATGAAAGAAATATTTATTTATTCAGAAATATTGAAATTACTATACAGAAATATAGTAATTTATATTAATATATATTTTTTATTACTATATAAAATTATACATATATTTTATGTATAATTTTTCGATTTGTAGAACCTTATCAATAAAATCGTATAAACCAGATTAAACCGAAAATACAAATATACATAATTTAACTCTTATAAAGTATTGTAATTTTAAAAGAATTTTAAAACGAGTGTTTAAATGACACTATTAGAAATGAAGAAATAATTCGATGAAGTCGATATTTAGAGAAGTCATTTAGAATTCCTATGTGTTGCAAAGTGCTCTTACTATTGATTTACGACAATGACATCATACTGAAAGTATCGATTGTTGTTCTACGTCATCAAAGAACAGTTACTTCCCTTAATTAATTAATTACTTTTTAATACAATTTTTTCTATTTATTTTTATTTACTGTCTTCTAAAAAACAAATATAAAATAAACGAAAATGGTGTGATTTATGTTACAGACACATTTTCTACATATTGCAT
>NW_024032946.1:0-8906 GCF_002237135.1 Teleopsis dalmanni
GGTACCCGCAGGTGGAAAACGCGGTAGAGGACGTCCGCATTTTCGGTGGAAGGACCAGGTGACCAACGATTTGGGGGCGCTCGGTACTACCAACTGGCGTCAGAAAGCAACTAATCGGGCTGACAGGCGGAGGCTACTCGACGCGGCCAAGGACGACACACGTCTGTAATGGCCAACTAAGTAAGTAAGTAAGTACTTAATAAGGAGAAATAAAGAGAATTTATGGATGTGCTCAAAGAAAACTCTACTTCGTTTGACTATTGGAAAAATGGAAAAATGGAAAAATAACATCATTATTGCTACTTGTCAATTATTCTGTATTTATGCTCAAAAATCTTTAGTATTAATCAAATTTAAAAAAAAACAATAGAAAAATAAAGAAAACTAATGATTTAAAATAAATTTTAAAATTCAAATAAAAATGATTATTTTGTAGCTTAATCAAAAAAATTCAAAAGTTGAAATAAAAAAAACTAATGATTTAATAAAAAAAATTTTTAAAAAAATCCAAATAGATATATTTACGTTGTAATAGAATCACCAAAAAATAAAATAATTTATAATTGCAAAAGTAAAATGATTTATTTCTCTTAATTTTTTTTTGTAAGTCCGCGACCTCGCTGCACTTCTACTGTAAGCTGCTAATAGAATACCTGAGAGTGCCGCTACTTATACCGTTGACGTTCTATTCATTAACCAGTCCTGGTTCAACGGTGGTCTTCTACCCGTTCGAATCGCTGGCAGCTGATGGGGGTGGGAAATTGCTTACTGTCCTTTTCCACTTATGAAGGAATATACCGTGCCAAATTTTGAATATTTGCTTTTAATAACTGATATTTTTGACTTGATTTGATTTTTATAAGAATTTCATAATCTTCAGGCTAATAATAAAACTCTGTGCCAATTTTTTGTGGTTTACACTATTGCAATTACAAGCAATTAAATTTTGAATATTTGTTTTTAATAACTGATGTTTTTGACTTGATTTAATTTTTATATTAATTTCATAATTTTATTGTTTACAGGCGTCAGCTATAACATAAATTTTTGTAGCATAAAAAGAATTTCTTTCTTTTAATTATATAAAAATCCTTCCAACAAATATTTTATTAAAAAAAATTCTTCACACAAAATGACTAAGTCTCTTCGAAATTAGCACTCGGCTCCTCCAATCTTTTCCTCCAAACTAATAAGAGCAGTGTAGAAATGCGAGACGAATTATATATATTGTCGAATAATATTGCATCTCTAAATCAAATCAATCCAAGTGCTATAGTCATAAAAGAGGAACGCCAAACTGATAAGTCTGAACATTATGCAGAACAATATGTGTCTCCAGATCAAATACAACAATCTTCTCGTAATTTATATGATGCACAACTTTTATTAGAAGCTGCTGCAATATTTAATAAACCTAGTAGCTTATCCCAGAAACATGAGGTTACTCAAAATAAAAACAAATCTATAAAAAGCTAAAGAGAGAAGCTCAATTCAACAGAAAATTCTTTTCCAGATTATAATAATTGTAATAATTTAAATACACAGATACACTATTGGTGAGGACAACGTAGGACGACCCAGGTACCATCACAGATTTTATTTTATTTTTCTAAATTTTAATGTGTCCTCATCCACACAGGCTTACATAACACATGCCAGTCCACAGGAACAGCAACCAAAGCCGGAAAAAAATAGTTCTACTCACCTGAATGAAAAAGTAAAATGTTATCCAGGACAAGTAAGAAAATGTTACCTCTGAACTCCGAATCCAACCATAACACATAAAATATCCAAGTATGCTTCAACAGAAGGATGACGATCATCACATCGGAGACCCAGGTAGTGGCTCAGATCCAGTTCACTTTCCCGAAGAAGGAGGGAAATGTAAGGACGGAAATTTACATTAAATTTACATTAAATTTCCGCCTACATAAATATACATTGGACACAACACTTTTGGTACAAACATTACATATTACAATGAAATAAATTAAAGAAAGGTATATATCCATATCAGGATATATTCACCTGAAGAAAAAGCTTTTATTTCAAATTATAAGCACTGCAATCGACTATAGTACGCCTACTGTAAGTGAAATAATTTTTATTTAAAAAACAAAAGAATATATTTACATCAGAATATATTCATGCAAAGATATAGCTTGCATTTAAAATTATAGCACTGCGATCGGCTGTAGTACGCTTATTGCAAGTGAAATACTCTTAATTAAAATACAAAAGAATATTTGCATATAAGGATATATTCAACTGAAGGTGTACAATCAGAAATTATATCCTTATGACCGGCTGTAGTATGTTACGTTTACTTTAGTCGATACAATTCTAAATTAAATACAAAAGAATAGTTCTAAGTAAAGGATTTATTTAACCGAAGGCATAGTAATCAAAAAGAATACTTCAAAATAAAGAAGTGTTCAAACCAAACTTATCTCAATACGATCGGTTGTTGTGCGCTTTTAAAGAACAGCTTTGAAGAAACCACAATCAGTACAAGATCTATATCAGGACATCCAAGACAACTACTCTACTCTGGATATTTCGGAATAAATTTCGAAAAATATAGAAGATGTGGTACGATATAGAAGATGTGGTCAACAGGGACCTATGTCACTGTTGACAATTATAAGTTCGAAGTTGTGAAAGACTTTGTTTATTTAGGAACCAGCTTAAACACCAAAAATGACGTCAGCCTAGAGATTCAACGAAAAATTACTCTTGCCAACAAATGTTACTTCGGGCTAAGTAAGCAATTGAGAAATAAAGCCCTCTCTCGACAAATAAAAATCACGCTCTACAAAACCCTTTTCACGCCTGTCCTGCTGTATGGTGCAGAAGCTTGGACAATTACCAACAATTCTTCGGAAGATCTATGGTCCCTTACGCGTTGGCGACGAGTATCGAATTAGATGGAACGATGAGCTGTATGAACTATACCGCGACATTGACATAGTTAAGCGCATAAAAATTCAGCGGCTACGCTGGCTTGGTCATGTCGTGCGAATGGAAGAAAGTGCTCCGGCTAGAAAGGTATTTGATTCGGTACCCGCAGGTGGAAAACGCGGTAGAGGACGTCCGCATTTTCGGTGGAAGGACCAGGTGACCAACGATTTGGGGGCGCTCGGTACTACCAACTGGCGTCAGAAAGCAACTAATCGGGCTGACAGGCGGAGGCTACTCGACGCGGCCAAGGACGACACACGTCTGTAATAGCCAACTAAGTAAGTAAGTAAGTACTTAATAAGGAGAAATAAGGAGAATTTATGGATGTGCTCAAAGAAAACTCTACTTCGTTTGACTATTGGAAAAATGGAAAAATGGAAAAATAACATCATTATTGCTACTTGTCAATTATTCTGTATTTATGCTCAAAAATCTTTAGTATTAATCAAATTTAAAAAAAAAACAATAGAAAAATAAAGAAAACTAATGATTTAAAATAAATTTTAAAATTCAAATAAAAATGATTATTTTGTAGCTTAATCAAAAAAATTCAAAAGTTGAAATAAAAAAAACTAATGATTTAATAAAAAAAATTTAAAAAAAATCCAAATAGATATATTTACGTTGTAATAGAATCACCAAAAAAATAAAATAATTTATAATTGCAAAAGAAAAATGATTTATTTCTCTTAATTTTTTTTGTAAGTTCGCGACCTCGCTGCACTTCTACTGTAAGCTGCTAATAGAATACCTGAGAGTGCCGCTACTTATACCGTTGACAAGCAATTACAAGCAATTAAATTTTGAATATTTGTTTTTAATAACTGATGTTTTTGACTTGATTTAATTTTTATATTAATTTCATAATTTTATTGTTTACAGGCGTCAGCTATAACATAAATTTTTGTAGCATAAAAAGAATTTCTTTCTTTTAATTATATAAAAATCCTTCCAACAAATATTTTATTAAAAAAAATTCTTCACACAAAATGACTAAGTCTCTTCGAAATTAGCACTCGGCTCCTCCAATCTTTTCCTCCAAACTAATAAGAGCAGTGTAGAAATGCGAGACGAATTATATATACATATTGTCGAATAATATTGCATCTCTAAATCAAATCAATCCAACTGCTATAGTCATAAAAGAGGAACGCAAAACTGATAAGTCTGAACATTATGCAGAACAATATGTGTTTCCAGATCAAATACAACAATCTTCTCGTAATTTATATGATGCACAACTTTTATTAGAAGCTGCTGCATTATTTAATAAACCTAGTAGCTTATCCCAGAAACATGAGGTTACTCAAAATAAAAACAAATCTATAAAAAGCTAAAGAGAGAAGCTCAATTCAACAGAAAATTCTTTTCCAGATTATAATAATTGTAATAATTTAAATACACAGATACACTATTGGTGAGGACAACGTAGGACGACCCAGGTACCATCACAGATTTTATTTTATTTTTCTAAATTTTAATGTGTCCTCATCCACACAGGCTTACATAACACATGCCAGTCCACAGGAACAGCAACCAAAGCCGGAAAAAAATAGTTCTACTCACCTGAATGAAAAAGTAAAATGTTATCCAGGACAAGTAAAAAAATGTTACCTCTGAACTCCGAATCCAACCATAACACATAAAATATCCAAGTATGCTTCAACAGAAGGATGACGATCATCACATCGGAGACCCAGGTAGTGGCTCAGATCCAGTTCACTTTCCCGAAGAAGGAGGGAAATGTAAGGACGGAAATTTACATTAAATTTCCGCCTACATAAATATACATTGGACACAACACTTTTGGTACAAACATTACATATTACAATGAAATAAATTAAAGAAAGGTATATATCCATATCAGGATATATTCACCTGAAGAAAAAGCTTTTATTTCAAATTATAAGCACTGCAATCGACTATAGTACGCCTACTGTAAGTGAAATAATTTTTATTTAAAAAACAAAAGAATATATTTACATCAGAATATATTCATGCAAAGATATAGCTTGCATTTAAAATTATAGCACTGCGATCGGCTGTAGTACGCTTATTGCAAGTGAAATACTCTTAATTAAAATACAAAAGAATATTTGCATATAAGGATATATTCAACTGAAGGTGTACAATCAGAAATTATATCCTTATGACCGGCTGTAGTATGTTACGTTTACTTTAGTCGATACAATTCTAAATTAAATACAAAAGAATAGTTCTAAGTAAAGGATTTATTTAACCGAAGGCATAGTAATCAAAAAGAATACTTCAAAATAAAGAAGTGTTCAAACCAAACTTATTGTTGTGCGCTTTAAAAGAACAGCTTTGAAGAAAACACAATCAGTACAAGATCTATATCAGGACATCCAAGACAACTACTCTACTCTGGATATTTCGGAATAAATTTCGGAAAATATAGAAGATGTGGTACGATATAGAAGATGTGGTCAACAGGAACCTACGTCATTGTTGACAATTATAAGTTCGAAGTTGTGAAAGACTTTGTTTATTTAGGAACCAGCTTAAATACCAAAAATGACGTCAGCCTAGAGATTCAACGAAAAATTACTCTTGCCAACAAATGTTACTTCGGGCTAAGTAAGCAATTGAGAAATAAAGCCCTCTCTCGACAAACAAAAATCACGCTCTACAAAACCCTTTTCATGCCTGTCCTGCTGTATGGTGCAGAAGCTTGGACAATTACCAACAATTCTTCGGAAGATCTATGGTCCCTTACGTGTTGGCGACGAGTATCGAATTAGATGGAACGATGAGCTGTATGAACTATACCGCGACATTGACATAGTTAAGCGCATAAAAATTCAGCGGCTACGCTGGCTTGGCCATGTCGTGCGAATGGAAGAAAGTGCTCCGGCTAGAAAGGTATTTGATTCGGTACCCGCAGGTGGAAAACGCGGTAGAGGACGTCCGCATTTTCGGTGGAAGGACCAGGTGACCAACGATTTGGGGGCGCTCGGTACTACCAACTGGCGTCAGAAAGCAACTAATCGGGCTGACAGGCGGAGGCTACTCGACGCGGCCAAGGACGACACACGTCTGTAATGGCCAACTAAGTAAGTAAGTAAGTACTTACTACTTTCGCTATAATGACGTCACTTCGCGTGTTTCATGTACCTAGCTAAAAACAATAAATAAGGAGAATTTATGGATGTGCTCAAAGAAAACTCTACTTCGTTTGACTATTGGAAAAATGGAAAAATGGAAAAATAACATCATTATTGCTACTTGTCAATTATTCTGTATTTATGCTCAAAAATCTTTAGTATTAATCAAATTTAAAAAAAAAACAATAGAAAAATAAAGAAAACTAATGATTTAAAATAAATTTTAAAATTCAAATAAAAATGATTATTTTGTAGCTTAATCAAAAAAATTCAAAAGTTGAAATAAAAAAAACTAATGATTTAATAAAAAAAATTTAATAAAAATCCAAATAGATATATTTACGTTGTAATAGAATCACCAAAAAAATAAAATAATTTATAATTGCAAAAGAAAAATGATTTATTTCTCTTAATTTTTTTTGTAAGTTCGCGACCTCGCTGCACTTCTACTGTAAGCTGCTAATAGAATACCTGAGAGTGCCGCTACTTATACTGTAAGCTGCTAATAGAATACCTGAGAGTGCCGCTACTTATACCGTTGACAAGCAATTACAAGCAATTAAATTTTGAATATTTGTTTTTAATAACTGATGTTTTTGACTTGATTTAATTTTTATATTAATTTCATAATTTTATTGTTTACAGGCGTCAGCTATAACATAAATTTTTGTAGCATAAAAAGAATTTCTTTCTTTTAATTATATAAAAATCCTTCCAACAAATATTTTATTAAAAAAAATTCTTCACACAAAATGACTAAGTCTCTTCGAAATTAGCACTCGGCTCCTCCAAACTAATAAGAGCAGTGTAGAAATGCGAGACGAATTAAATATATTGTCGAATAATATTGCACCTCTAAATCAAATCAATCCAAGTGCTATAGTCATAAAAGAGGAACGCCAAACTGATAAGTCTGAACATTATGCAGAACAATATGTGTCTCCAGATCAAATACAACAATCTTCTCGTAATTTATATGATGCACAACTTTTATTAGAAGCTGCTGCAATATTTAATAAACCTAGTAGCTTATCCCAGAAACATGAGGTTACTCAAAATAAAAACAAATCTATAAAAAGCTAAAGAGAGAAGCTCAATTCAACACAAAATTCTTTTCCAGATTATAATAATTGTAATAATTTAAATACACAGATACACTATTGGTGAGGACAACGTAGGACGACCCAGGTACCATCACAGATTTTATTTTATTTTTCTAAATTTAAATGTGTCCTCATCCACACAGGCCTACATAACACATGCCAGTCCACAGGAACACCAACCAAAGCCGGAAAAAAATAGTTCTACTCACCTGAATGAAAAAGTAAAATGTTATCCAGGACAATAAAAAAATGTTAACCTCTGAACTCCGAATTCCAACCCATAACACATAAAATATCCAAGTATGCTTCACAGAAGGATGACGATTCATCACATCGGAGACCCACGTAGTGGCTCAATCCAGTTTCACTTTTCCCGAAGAAGGAGGAAATGTAAGGAAGGAAATTTACATTAAATTTACATTAAATTTCGCCTACATAAATATACATTGGACACAAAACTTTTGGTACAAACATTACATATTACAATGAAATAAATTAAAGAAAGGTATGTATCCATATCAGGATATATTCACCTGAAGAAAAAGCTTTTACTTCAAATTATAAGCACTGCAATCGGCTATAGTACGCCTACTGTAAGTGAAATAATTTTTAATTAAAAAACAAAAGAATATATCCACATCAGAATATATTCATGCAAAGATATAGCTTGCATTTAAAATTATAGCACTGCGATCGGCTGTAGTAAGCTTACTGCAAATGAAATACTCTTAATTAAAATACAAAAGAATATTTGCATATAAGGATATATTCAACTGAAGGTATACAATCAGAAATTATATCCTTACGACCGGCTGTAGTATGTTACGTTTACTTTAGTCGATACAATTCTAAATTAAATACAAAAGAATAGTTCTAAGTAAAGGATTTATTTAACCGAAGGCATAGTAATCAAAAAGAATACTTCAAAATAAAGAAGTGTTCAAACCAAACTTATCTCAATACGATCGGTTGTTGTGCGCTTTAAAATAACAGCATTGAAGAAAACACAATCAGTACAAGATCTATATCGGGACATCCAAGACAACTACTCTACTCTGGATATTTCGGAATAAATTTCGAAAAATATAGAAGATGTGGTACGATATAGAAGATGTGGTCAACAGGGACCTATGTCACTGTTGACAATTATAAGTTCGAAGTTGTGAAAGACTTTGTTTATTTAGGAACTAGCTTAAACACCAAAAATGACGTCAGCCTAGAGATTCAACGAAAAATTACTCTTGCCAACAAATGTTACTTCGGGCTAAGTAAGCAATTGAGAAATAAAGCCCTCTCTCGACAAACAAAAATCACGCTCTACAAATCCCTTATCATGCCTGTCCTTGGACAATTACCAACAGTGATGAGAAGGCGTTAGGAGCATTCGAGAGAAAAATTCTTCGGAAGATCTATGGTCCCTTACGCGTTGGCGACGAATATCAAATTAGATGGAACGATGAGCTGTATGAACTATATCGCGACATTGACATAGTTAAGTGCATAAAAATACAGCGGCTACGCTGGCTTGGTCATGTCGTGCGAATGGAAGAAAGTGCTCCGGCTAGAAAGGTATTTGATTCGGTACCCGCAGGTGGAAAACGCGGAGAGGACGTCCGCATCTTCGGTGGAAGGACCAGGTGACCAACGATTTGGGGGCGCTCGGTACGACCAACTGGCGTCAGAAGGCAACTAATCGGGCTGACTGGCGGAGGCTACT
>NW_024032947.1:0-8905 GCF_002237135.1 Teleopsis dalmanni
GCCAACCATTAGTCCAAATGTCCTTGATATTTTAATATCCTTAATAACATATATCACAATTTATTAAAATACCTAAATCATCCAACAATTTTTAACCTCTCAATGGGCAATTTTACAATCTAAACTACATGTCGATTTGGCACTAAAATGATACATATATGCTTAAATCTCAAGAAATACTTAAGTGACCAATATCGAACACTTAAGGATTTCTCAACCTAAATGTGTATTATAAGACTAGGCTAGGCAAATCCTTTAATATTATATATAATAAGTCTTTGAGCTTAAATCGGTTTGCTCATTATGGATGCTCAAATTTGTTGATTTTCAAGAACGCTCGAATATTTTTCCAAAGAACTTTATTTCCCAAAATTTTTTATTTAATTCTTTATATATTACGACCTTATCGTCTGAATATTTTATTTTTAAAAATTTCACTTATACCATGCACCGTTATCCTGTAATCGTCCTTTGTAGCATGCAATCTACTAATTCTTCAGTATAATCAGTCATTATGTTCCAATACAACTTAGCTATATCTACGATACTTTGTATATCACACGGTTCGATAAAAATATGCAATTATTTTTAAAAGTTTTTGAAAGTGAAATACAATTCAAAGATATATGCTTATGGTATATATATATATATATATAACTATAATGAGACACCAGGGAAGAAAACTATCACTGAAGTCACGTTATATAGTATACACAAATTATTTAAATTTGTTTGTTTATTATAAATTATAAATATTTATAATAAACATTTATTTACTTAAGCGTACATAATATATATATGTATATCTTATATATATAAGTTATATAAATAATACAATATACGGAATAATTTACTGGTCTTTTATGTAAATTGATGAACTACTGTTCATTTTCTGCAAACATGAAATATTTTTAAATGAATAAAAAGTTTATTTATAAAAGGTTCATCCTCTCATGAAATGAACTGAAATACCTTTTCATTTAAATAAAAATTAAGTTCCATTAGGCAAGCAAGAGAGAGATTTGGAAAACAATTTTATAGAGAAATTAACTCATGGCAATGAATTAAACTAAAAGAAATAAAAAAATTTAAAAAAACAAATCATTTCAATTTTGTTTTAAATGTTATTTATTTACATTTAAACTCAATTTATTACCTTCATATATTTAATAAAATAAAAACGTTTTTTCATTTCATATTCTCTTAATATTGTATTCACACGCTTCCAACATGTGGACTGAAATGAGAATTCATTTTAATCCACTTATTCCAATCGCTGACATGCGCAGTAACACAGATTCCACATGTATGGCGTGTGGATTGTAAAAAATGGCGGTTCGATGTATACTCACATTTGTTGTATTCATTTCTTAAATTTTAATATTTTTTATTATAAAATATGATAGTAAGTGCATAAACACTATATAAATATCTAAATACTTAATGTAATATATAATATATACAACATATAACATATATCATATGTATTAAATAATATGTTCTATTATGTAAAATTATCTATACATTGCAAAAATAGAACAGAATAATCAAGTACAATGATAAAAACAAGATAACTATGTATAGCAGAGAGGTACTATAAAATCTATTTAAAATTATTTGAAGAATTTCCTAAATCCTTATAGAAAGATTTGAGTCTATTCGAAATGTTTGAAAAATTTTCAGAATCTTTATAGATAGAATTAAAATGGATTTGTAATTATTATTTATTTTTATAATATTTTCTATATTTTCTTTAATCTACTTTGAAATTATTAGACACAATTAATATATAATATATATATGTATAAGTGCTCTCTCTTACTCGATGCTTGATGAAACGCAAGATATTGTCTAAAGCACCTTTACTCAATAGTATCTGTGACCACTCTGGAGATCCACTATCATAAGTGCACCATTGAATTATGATAATGGGGTAAAATTCAAATAATTTCACCGAAATATAGTTTCAAGCCAAGCATATCTTTCTGAAGAAATGTATATAGTATTAGTTTTAAGAGAGTGCAGTTCTGAATAGTAGTGAGTACCCACAGTATGAAACAATTTCCTAAAGACCACTGAAGATGGGTATATGACAATACTCCAAATATCCATATGATCAGTCAAAAATTTTATTTAATATTTTGTAAAATTTTTTTGTTGTAATTCGTTACTGTTTAGAGAGGTTAGCTATTTAAAATTAGAATCTTTGAGTTATATGACGTCTATCAAAATTATTTACTATAAATTAATACAGTAAACCGGTTAATGGTGGTTACTGCTAGTTCCAGAAATTTCTATCGACAAAATTTAATTTCCAGCAGCATAAGATTTGTGGAACATTACAATCTGTCTTTACTTTAGTTAAACAAAATTCCGCGGATTTCACATATTGACATATGAAATATATTTAAAACATTTATTCTCATGGACGTTCTAATTAGTTTAGTAATATCACAAAAAAAAAACTTCTCTATTCATGAAACACCATACGGCAATATTCCATTATCAACACGCCGTCATTTATTGGAAGACAAACGAGGCGTAAACTTCCCATCAACCACAATTTTACACAATTTTTCCTCAGTGATTTCATTTTATATTCCAAAGGTGCTTTCCAAATTTTTGCATACGTTCCAAACACACGCCGTCCCTTCCATTATATTTTCCAAAAATATTTTAAACCTTTCCAACATAAATTCCAAATTTTCGTGTTCCACAATCCATACTTTTGTGGATGTTAATTTCCAGAAATTTCTATTCAATGAATTTTTATTTGTTTTAAATAATAATTTGCTAAACATGAAAATAAATAACTTTTAAAAAAAATTATTTAAAAATATTCCGAACCATTTAAAGATATTATTTAATAATAATAAACTTATTTAAATGTTTAAAATGTAAGTAGAAAAGTAAGGAGTTGAAGGTTTAGGGATGAATATACATGCGAAGCAGCATTTATCATTGAAATATTGATTTTTTCACTGGAATGAATTTCATTTTGAGATAATTTTTTTATTGAAAATTAGAAAAAATACAATAAATATTTAAATAAACTGTATTAAGATTCTAAAGATTTGAATTATGTTAATAAAATTATGAGGACTTAGTAGAGATTTAGTGAGAAGCTCTGTTTAAAGCCTGCCATATAAAGACATATGACTATAATATTAATTTTTAACAGAAAAATTTTAATGAAATTTATATAGTTTTTTATATACATATATTTTAAGTTAAAAACTATATAAACTTCTAATAGTATTCTAAAGAACAATCGAGTGTGAGCTAAGTGAAGCACGATATACATAGAATGACATCTACAGAAAAGCACCAAATAGAGTCAAATTTTGCGGAAAATGGACAATAGTAGTAGTATTCTGAAAGTATACTAGCAGGTTTTTATTAGTACTACATATTAATTCTCGAAATTTTAATAAACAAAGTCAAAAGTATAAGTACCGAACTCAAGCACTAAATAAAATTATTATTTTTCCATTGGATATATAAAGGTGTATTCTGCATATGGGCGCAAAAATGAAATTTCATAAAACCAAAACAACATAAAACATACTCTCTATGATAGATAGATAAATATATGACCCTTGGGTTATGCTGGGTTTAACCTAATAAATGTGAATGTTTGACAAATTTTAGGTAGATTGTCTAAGAAATCTTTATTAATCGTCTTTGGCTTCACCCTAGTGCACTTTTCATAAGTTGTTCTTCCTGTTACTGATTTTGTCTTCCTATGATCTGAGATTTATTGAAATATGTGATATGTTTATAATATAAATATTTTTGAAATGAGAGTTTCCCTATTACTTTAACCAATTTTTTTTTTTTTTATTACTTTGTAAAGTTTAAGAAACCAGTTTCCGTTTCTTCTTTAAGATCTCGAAAAAAGGATTTGGCGAGATTTAAGCTTTAAGACTTTTAAAAGCTGTAGTATACATTAGGCTTTATGAGTTTAAATATTTATTTATTCCAAAAAATTGTCAACTCAACCAATATAACTTTTAACATGGAACAAGTTAAATAATAGGTGGCGATAAAATAAAACAATTTCAGAACTTAACAAAAACAATGTATACCAAGGAGTCTAATTCAAGGTCAAGTCAGTAATTATTATAAAGACTCATTTAAGAGGGGAATTTAAATATCTAATTAAAAGTAATATGAAAATATAAATGTTAAAGAAACCATTATATTTGGTTTACAACGGTCCGACATATTTTAGGGAGAATTAAACCTTAAAAGCCCCAGTTGTGTACTCTACGGAATTATATATAATTAAAAAAATATAATTTAAGAAGAGACTTTCACAAAAGTATAAGGCAGTCAATATGGTAAGATAATGGGAGAAATCTCAAAAAACAATTTGTCGGTGGAGATAAAATTTATACAGTCAAACTTCCATAATTCGAACTTCTATAACTCGAATTTTCTATAACTCGAACTAAATAGAGTACAACAGGATTTATTTATTTAAGACTTCTAAAAAATAAAATAAAAGAGATTAAGTTATATTAGGTTAAAATAAAATTGGTTAAATTAGATTAGGTTCAACGGGTTGGAATCAAAATGACACCTAAGAACTTCTGATATGCTTCACATTACCACTTAAAGATAGTTGATAAAACTCTAGTCTAAAGGACTGCTTTTTCACTTTTTAAACGGATCTGGAAATTATTACCTTAATATGCACATATCCATACCTTCGTCATCGATCTATCACCAATCTTTCAGTGCGGCACTGACCCATATTTCCACCTTAGGGCACGCGAACGAATGAGCGAATGCTTGAATCTTAAATTTAAAACGACTTATTTTGTATTATGTGTTTCACTTCTTGCTTTTATTATTTCATGCTATGCACATGTATGTGTTGATTGCGTTTTACTTGAATGTGTTCGATTTTGAATAGCAAAGCAAATGAATAGATTTACGATGAGTGAGAGCTTGCGCTTGTTACCGATTGTTACCAAAATCTATGAAACGCACAGAAACAATTATACGAAAAATTAAGTCACTTATGAGGTGATATATTAACGTACTTTAATTTAGTATGACTCTCGGGTTTAAAGTCCTATCTTAACACTGCCTAATACTATCATAACAGATCATAACAGATTTCTAAAGGTGAGGCAAAAAAAATTTTTAAATAGAACAATTCTTTATTTTTTAGTTATTTAATAAAAAGTAATTATTTGTCACTTAAAAAGTTAATGTTTAAGCAGCTGTATTTCAACAATAAAATAAGGTAAATAAAATAAATAAAAAATAAGAATAAGACCTATTCTTATATAAAATAAAATAAGACAAAAAAGAAGAAAAGATTCATCTGCTTTTATTTTCCTATTTTACTCAACATGTAGAAAATTTTTTGTTCATATAAAAATTTTTAATTGTAAGACATCTATTATATTAAGGCCGTGTGCGAGTTCGAGTAAATTCAGGTAAAGTAAATTGAAATTTCCTAGGGATGTTTTACACTGCAATTATGTGAACATTGCACATATTTTTGGTTTAAATTTTTCAAATTTATTTATTTATTTATTAAACATCTTATAAAATTTTTACAATGGTAACACATAATTTACTTAATTTTTATCTAATTTACCCTACTCGAAATTCTGATAAATACCAACATTCGCTGCCATACCGACATAATTTACTATTTCTCTCAATTTACCATCAATTTACTAAAACTCACACACTACTTTTTGAAAAACCCCTTTATAAGGAATAATGGAAATATTAGTGATTTAATTATTAAAAATATTTTAAGTATTTTATACTTTAAGCATACATCGTCACTAAGTATGACACTTAATTTTCTCTACGTACTCAAAGATAAGACAATTTACGGGATTTGTGGTTATTTAAGTTTAATTCGTTTCAATGTTTTAGGACGTGTGCGAGTTAGGCTAAGTTCCGTTCTAAATGAGGGAAATTCTAAGTTGTGCCGATAATGTAGTGATGTGTCGATACGTGTTGATAAATAGCTAAATGTGTGCAGTGCAAAAAATCCCAAGAAAAGTCTCATTTGATTTAGCATCAACTTAGCCTAACTCAAACACGTCCTTAATATAAAAAATATATAGTATAGTATTTATTAAAATATCAAAAAAACAAGTTCTGCAAATTTTTTTTTTAAATACTCAAGTCGTTAAATATGTTATCTTGAGTACTCTTTTCCAAAGGCGTATCTAGAGAAACAAGGGGAAATATTGGATATTGCCATATGTTTGCTTTTCTACAAACAAACACAACAAAGCACAGTTTATTAATATGATTTTTCAATCTGCAGAATTCATTAAGTGTAGCGAGCATTAAAAATTATAACTCCAAAATTATTCCCAAAAATTACTCAAGTAATTTACATGAGCCATAAAACTTACAGACCGATTAAAGATACACTCCGCTAAAAGTTTCACACACATACACACACAACACACTTAATAAGATATACATACATATATGGATACACATAATTTTCGAAAGCAAATAACCACAAAATAAAAGTCAAAAGTGAGTTCAACCTAAAACCTAAAAGTAAAAAATAATAGATAGAGAATAGATATGTAAGTATCCCCTATACTTGTATATTTTCATATAATCATTTTTGAAAGTGCCACACCCCAATTATTTCATAGAAACAAAATATTCTTCATATCAAATGTGTTAGAAATAAAACAAAAAATTTATTATCTTGTGTAAATATAAATATCTCAATAAATTCACTTACCATTTTCATGCATTCCTCTTTGCGTTTTTTTTTTCAGTACTTTTCGTTCTAATTTGCAGCTGCCGCACAAAACTACTCTTTACCACTTTATTTCCGAGTTCTATAAATAAACTGTGCACAACAATACTAACAAGTACCGTCCCATTCCAATTCAGTTTATGAAAACTTCGTACTCGTTCGTATTTTGCCGAAAATAACGACCAATAAAAACATGTCGTCACCACACCACAAAACTTTTACGGGCCAATTATATCGGCCTTCAACACGAAGATGTGCCGTGACAGAACTGGAACAGCCAAAAACTAAAAATGAATATTTATAGAAATAAGAAAATGCTATAAAGAATAATAAACTATAAAATATAACAACACAAAGTAAGTGAAAAATGTATGTTGCAGAGAACATAGTAGATAACAACATAAGAAATATAAGAAACCAAATTTGTGGAACAAAAGCAAATGAAAAAATTACTGGCTGTGCACGAAGTGAACATTTAAAGCGAAATCAAACGAGAAAACGAGAGAGCGAGAGCAAGAGTGGTTGCAAGAGTTGCTCTTTAAGTATTTTTGTATTGTATGACTTATATATGTGTGTGTTTGAATTGTTGAATACTGCACGGAGCAAGAAATTTCGTTTGTGGTGCCGAAAAGTACAGTAGAGCTACGAATCGTTAGTACAACGCAAGTCGTTTTGTTGCTTGGTGTGTTTTGGCGGTGGATGCATGCATTCACCATTTTTCAATTCCTTTTTTTTTCGTTCATTCGTTCGTGCTGGTTACCTTAAAAATGGCTATTTTATGATATATACACTAACGCCGTACATTCTTCATGTTTTTAACGAGATTTCGAAATCCGAACACGAAATGAATTCAGGCTTTCACACATGAATTTGCATGTGAAAAAAATTTGTTTTTCCCAGAAAATTTATATGTAAATTAAAAAATTATTTGCGTTGTATGTATTTTCGTATTTATGTTTTAATTGAAATTGTTTTTTATGAATACAATTTTTTAATTAAAATTTCTATATAATTAAGATAACTTAATTAACTTTACTTGAATATTAATTCAATCAAGTAATTTTATCATATGAGAGACAGCACTAGAACGAATGCCAGTATTTCGCACATTGGAAATAATGCACAGAACGTATAGCGTACGGCTGGCTCTACTAAATGAATGTAATCAAGTGGGCATCTCATTGACCCATGCCACACTTGAGTAACTTTTGAGGATTGATTTTGGTGTATTAATTTTAGTTGTTTGCTACATTTGATGAATTCTGCAGATTAAAAATTCCTATACTTATATGAATTCAGCTTGGTTGTGTGTGTATGTGAGTAGAAATGCAAAAGAAACAGGTTGACAAGTAATTCAATAATTATTTTTATATTAAATAACATATAAATTTTTTACTTTCACTATTGACATTTAGCTCTGACATTAAGAAAAAAATGTCCGTGTAAATTAAAATAGTCATAAAGTGTCTATCGTAAAATGACAGAAAGTGAATGTTCTACTTGTATTGGTTTCATCATCTTTTCAACAACATCAATAAATTTTCAATCTGCTAAATGAGGTAAACTCTACGAAATCTGTTCTAAAAACTAATTTTAATCCATAATTTCACTCAAGTGTGGCATGTGCAATTGGGGAATGTCCACATAAATATGAAATAAAGACTATTTTTATGGGAGTAACCTAAAAATGTAAGGAAAACATTTGTATGGCTGTGAGTGTCAGTATTCATTAAAATTGTTAGGGACATATGTAAATAGGAAAGCGGACATTTAAATATGATTTATCCGACTGGTTTAAGATGATCCTTTGTATTTTTTTTTTCGTTTTATACAACTGATCTGACAAATCCATTCTACACAATTATCATAACCTTATTTCTGAATATCTCTTATTTTACTGATTGTCCAAACTCCCATCAATTTACCTACGGCCTAGTATAACAGCCGCAAAACCAATTCCAATAACAAAATATAATACAATAATATAGTATATTTTCTTTGATTAATCCTTAAATATTTTTGTAAAAATTAAAAGATCTTTTAAACAAAAAATGAAATATAATAATTAATTTTTAATATTGATAATGATTATTCAAAATTCTTCTTTGGATATTTTTAAATAAAGAATACTTTAATTCTTTT
>NW_024032948.1:0-8904 GCF_002237135.1 Teleopsis dalmanni
AAATAATTTATGAGTCAGAAATTTGACTCGTAGAATTTTGTCATTTCTTTATGACAAAATATTTGTATGCATATTTAATTGTTTCAATATGCATTTGACAATTTGGATTGCGGCATGCTCAGCACATGAATTTGTGTTAAGTGTTTCACAGATCATATTGCAAGCGATCGTGCATGCAATATGATTTGCCCTCAATACAGTTGGTTACCAGATGTGTGCCACTGTGAAATAGAAGATAACTAATAAATGTATATAAGCTACTTTTTGTAAAACATTATATACGTCTAATTTGGGTTAACCAATTAGACGATAGTAATTTAAGTATTAACCAATAGAATCATTAGATAAGATTCTATTGGAAATTAGTCATAAGAAATTATGTTAGATTTAAGGAAAATATGAAAATAAAAATCAGTCTTATCTTGACGAGCAAAACGAAATGTTGTTTAATTTGTAAATCAGTTTGTGTAACAGTTATAATATCAACACAATATATATAGTTAGTCATAAAGCAATCTGATTATATGATTCTTTTAGAATTGTATTTTTAGATAATGTATAGTTTGTGTTTGAAGGGATTGATTTGCTTGACAAATATATTCTTCTTAAGTAGTGGTTGTACCATGAAATAGAATGAATGTTTTGTTTGTTTGGTGTTTCATTATATTCTTTTGAACATATATTATATATTCATTTATAATGAGCCATAAAAATAGGATTGTTTAGACAATGTTTTACAAATTTTTAGGGAAATTTTTAGAAATTTTAGCAATTTTTAATAATGGCTTTAGTATATATTTTATTAATATATTTCTTAATTTATTATTATTATTATACTATTATTTAATAATATTTTATTATTAGTATTATTATATTTAGTTGTTCAATAATGAACATATTTTACTTTAATTAAAGTAAGCGAAAGCATTTCTCTTTCATTTCAAAAATTAATCATTTGGTCCTTCGAGCCTAGGAAATTGGCTAAGGAAAATTTTTTAAATTTTGAAATATAAAAGTCATAGTGATCCCTCACCAGAGGTAAGACACTTGACTTTGTTAGAGCCTTACAAACTCTAACTCAAAATTTTTCAGAGCCTTACAACCTCTGAAAAATAAACTCGTTCGTCAAGAACAAAAAATTAGTTAAAAGTGATTGAGGCAAGACACTTGACTAAAAATTCAAAAGTATTAAGGCTGTTCAAGAACGCCATTAAAACCAAAGAGCTGATCCTAACAGCTTATATAATAAAATAAAATAAAAAAAGGAATTTAGGGAAATTCATCAAGGTTAGAATACAGGGCGTTTTTTAACTGTCGTCAGCAAATAGACATAAACATTTACTTTATTTTTTAGATGACAAAAAATAGAAAAAATCCATCAATACGAAACAATATCAAAAACGTGTCAGAAGAACACAAAACAATTGAAGAATATATACCCAAGCAAAAGCAGCCAGGTTCCTACCCTAATTACACACCAAGTGTAATAGCAAATCAAGGTCCAAAGAAGTTAACTATTGAAGAATATAAAAAGCGGCAAAGACCAATAAGACCACCAAGTCCAAAACCGGAGATAAAGAAGAAAAGAAAAAGAGCTGGAAAGCAGTTTCAAAGAAGGAAGGCGTTTGCACTATTATACCAAGAATTGCATCTGCAAACAAATAAAGAAGATAAAATAAAAATTAAAAGAGAAATTAAAAAATTACGAAGAGAAAAAAAAATAATAAAAATTTAAACTAAAAAATATCTTTCCTTTAAAAAAAAAAAAAATGGGTCTATTAACTAATACACAGAGCGAATTAATCAAAGACCAATATAATTTGATCAAAAAACTAGAAGAACTATTTAAACAGGCAGAAGGAATAGTAACAAGGAGTAAAAAACATGAAGTACTAGAATTACTAGAAGAAATATGGAAAACATTCTCGGAGAATGATAAAAAATTATATAAGTTAGGTATAGAAGATATACCATATTTCAACGAAGGGGTAGGAAAAGATATGTTAGAAAAATATACTAAAGCAAAAAAATTACTTTCAAATACAGAAGAATCAGAGATAGACAATCCAGAAGATTCAGAAATAACCACACAAGAATTCAAAATAACGAGAGAAGAAGCAGGAAAAGACAAGGAAATGGCTAGAGATAAACTAGAAAATTTGATGAAAAGACTAAAAGGACTAGAAGAAATGATCAAAGAATTTAGAACAGAAGCAATGAAACGAAGTGTGCTAATTCGAATAATAGAAGGAAATTATGAAAAAATACAACAAATATTGGCAACATTAGACAAAGACCAATTAAGTAATATTAATGAAAGGTATGAGATGATATTGGAACAGGCTAAAGTATTTTTGGATTGCAAAGATGAATTTAATCATACTAAAAATCAAGTTAAGATTGAAAAAGAAGTCATAACACCAATTACACAATTACACGATTTCGACGGAAGAGATGAAGATTGGCAAACTTTCGTAGAATTATTTAAAGATTACGTACATAATAATCGAAATTTATCATCCTCAATGAAACTTGACTATTTAAGATCTCATATTAAAGGGGATGCGCGTATGACTATTAGTCATCTATTATCTGGAACATCAGCAAACTATGAAGCGGCGTGGGATACGTTAATAAGAAGATATGAAAACAAAAGATTAATTTTTACAAGAAATTTTGACAAATTACTTGACATGAAAACAATTACCTCATCATCAGTTTTGAGTTTAAGAGACGCTCATGATCAAATTAAACAATGCATTCAACTAATTGAATCTAAACAGGCAGAACCTAACTGTGACAAATTATACGCGCACATAATAATAAGAAAATTGGATAAAGAAGGTATTCAATTATATGAACAATACATTAAAAAACCAAGAGAAATAAACACACTAAAAGATGTATTTGAATTTCTGGAACAACAATTCCAAACTCTGGAAGCCCAAAATAGCCTTAAAATAGCCATCCGGTCACGCAGCGCTTGGTTTGACAACTATAATAATTATAACAATAATTATTTATTTGATTCGAGCAACAATGAGAAGAAGGCGACTGCTGGCAATTGCGATATCAGCTCAGCGTCAGAATGTTCATGAATGAATATAATGTAAATTATATTATTATTATTCAATACTACTATTGCAAAACATTATTATTTTACTATTATGCTACATTATACTTTAATTTAAAAAAAAAAATATTAGATAATCATTCATGTAAATTCTTATAATTTTTTTTTTTATATAGTTACTAAAAAAATATATACATACTTAAATATTAAAATTTTTTTTGTAAAAATAAAATTCTTATAAAGCTAATGTATAGCATATTAAATTAAAATTAAACCTTTATATTATATTTAATAGACTTTTTATATTAAGCCGTTCCGCCTTAATAAAGGCGCGGCAGTATGTTCAATAATGAACATATTTTACTTTAATTAAACTAGTATTCAATTTGATACTCTAGCGAAAGCATTTCTCTTTCATTTCAAAAATTAATCATTAGTAATATTATTTATATAATACATTATTATATTAATTTATTATATTATTTATTATTTGTTATTTATTTATTAAATAGTATAAAATTATTTGAATATTTTAGTAATCTTAATTATTTTAATAAATTTTATAGTTTTGGTATAGGTTCATCTTATATCATATTAACACTCAAGATATTTTTGTTTGCTCATGACTTATAGGAAATATAGATATGAGCTTGCAATATATCCGCATTATTTCATACTAACATAATAAGAATATTATAGATTGTCCATGAATGTATAGTTATACAGATATGGTCAACGTGATATTCCGCATTATACTAACACTAATGTTTTTATAGATAGAGTTTATGAAATATATAGGTATTATTTTCATACTAACATTCAAGATACATTTGAAATGTTCATGAATTATAGGAAATATAGATGTGAATTGTCCAGGGGTATCCGCATTGCAATTTATCTATTATCTATTGCAAGATGTTGCAGGTGAAATAGAACTGCACTTTATTAACACCAAAGAAGACATTGCTGCACCATAACTGGACCTATCCAAAACAGAGCATAATTCACCAGGTAAAAAGCCTCTATTCTCCAAAAACTTCGATTCCACGGAGTGTTTGGAAGAAAACTAAGTTTCCAAAATTTCCACCAATTGCTCACAATACAACTGGCCTCGAAGCTCAGCAAGAGGATCTTGTTAATATATATGGTAAACTAGTATGTAACAATTATACGAAAGAAAGTGTTTGATCATTTTTTTTCATCTTAGGTGGAAAAACTCCAACAGAATTATTTAAATTGTTTTTCGATAAAGAAGTTGTTGAGTTAATTATTACAGAAAGTAAGAAGTATGCAAGTCAGAATAATGTAACAACTAACATTCTCGACGAACGTTTGCTTAATCGCTTCATTGGATTTCTCTTGTTCAGTGGCTATCATAAGCTTCCAGAAATTGAGCATTATTGGCGGCAACAGAATGATTTTGGTATTCCAATAGTTAAGGAAGCACTTACTCGCAATGAATTTCGTCAAGTGAAACGATTTCTGCACATTGCAGACAATAATTCACTTGATAGTAATGATCGATTTGCAAAAGTAACACCTTTAATTGCTTTGGTTAATAAAAAATTCATGCAGTTTGGAGTGTTTCATGAATACTTGTCTATAGATGAGCAAATGGTTCCATACTTTGGGCGACACAGTTCAAAAATGTACATTCGCAACAAACCAATTAAGTTTGGTTTTAAATTATGGGTATTAGCTTCATCTGATGGCTATATGTATAGTACAATTCCATATGCTGGTTCAACTCAACCATACGATAAAGAAATTGGACTTGGAGCGCATGTTGTATTGAAGTTGCTAGAAAATGTTGAACATGCTGAATGGCATTGTGTATATTTTGATAATTTTTTTACATCATTCTATTTGATGTATTTACTATCACAGAAAAATTTTCTAGCATGTGGAACAGTCTGTCGAAATCGTTTGCCGTCAAACCTTTCCATTAAAAGAAAAAAAGAATTGAAAAAAGGTTATTCAATTACATATCGTGTAAAATAATTTATTCTCTATCCTATTCTCTATTTTTCTCTTTTTCAGGTGAATCCGATTATGCTTTTGATAAGCAAAACGGATTAATTTACGTTATATCTTGGCAAGATAATTCGCTTGTTACAATTGCAACGAATTTCGAATCAATGGAACCCATGAATTCGGCCCGTCGTTATAATAGGACTTTACAAAAGTATGTGAATCTTCCTCAGCCTCACGCGACTGCAAATTATAATTTGCACATGGGTGGTGTCGATATGGCGGATAATGCAATATCGAACTATCGCATATCCATCCGTGGGAAAAAGTGGTGGTGGCCTTTGTTTTCAAATGCAGTGGATTCGTGCTTAGTAAATGCGTATGTGTTTTCTATTGCTTCATAGAAAGCACGTATGCGTATTTTTGTAAGAAAAATAATTTTTTTTATTTGAAGTTTAAAGTTGATCGGGTAAGTTTTTAAACGTATAAAATAGGATTTGATGATTAATATTTTTATAGTAAAAAATAAAGTATAATGGAGCGAAAAATATTGACACTAGTTTGAATAAGAGAACTGCTTATTGAAGAGGAGGAAGCAAAAAAACAAAAAAGAAAACGAATATGGGTGAAATATTAGCTTCAGAAAAGATCAAGACTATGCCACACTTATTTACTAAATAAATTGCAAACAACTTCACCCAATGATTACAGAAACTTTTTAAGAATGACAATTTTGCAAGACAATTTCACCGCATGAAAGACTATCGACAACTTTACGTTTTTGGCAACAGGCCAAAGTTTGAAGGTTTGAAATTTCGTGCGTACATTTCTCCAACTAGCATCAGCAAAATTGTTACTGAGACATGCAATGCTATATAAAGGTTTTAAAGAAATATATTTATGTAAGTAAAAATTCGACAGAGCCAAAGCTAACATACTAAATCTAGTTGTTTTTAATTACAGTTGCCAAAAAATGAAGAGGAATGAAAAATTACTTCTGATGAATTTAGCAGCAAAATATGAATTCTTGATGATTGACGTTGGATATAATGGTTGAGTTTCTGACGGTGGGGTGTTTTTCAACACATTATTTAATGAAGTGTATGAAGATGGTCAGCTACTTATATCGCCATAAACACTTATAACTAGTTCTGATACAGAGCTACCATATGTATTTGATGCAGATGATGCGTTTCCTCTTAGAGAAAATATAATAAAACCATATAGCAGCAGTGGATTGACTGCAGAACAAGATTACTTCAACAAAAGATTATCTCGTGCACGTAGAGTTGTAGAGAATGCATTTGATATAATATCCTCAAAATTTCGAGTACTGCTGACTACAATTCATCCATCTCCGAAAAAGTGTACAAAAATTGTGATGGCAATCTGCTACTTGGATAACTTTTTAAGGAAAAGGTATGCATCTTCGTACTCGTTACCTTTACCTGAAGATAATTTTATTTTAATTCTTCTTAGTAACATGTTTTGGAAATAAAATTTTATTTGGAAATTTTACATAGGTCGAAAGTACAAATATTTAAAATAAAAGATACAATTCGTTCAATTTTGAAATATCAAACTTTTTTGATTTTCGTCAACGCATTTTTCAAAATTTCAAATTTTACTATTACATAAACAAATTTCGCATTTCACAAAAAAGTTGGAGAAAAATTCTCATGTGTATATACGCGCATAAAGGGAAAACATCGTTTAAATGCATGTATTATTTTATTTTCTAGTATATTTGTTGTTTTATCTGGGGCGTGTTTAAAAAATTGTTGAAAAATTTTGATGTGTAGTGGCAAGCTACACATAATGGGCCCTTAAGACGGTTTGAATTAGTTAAAGATGTTGGAGTTTAAAATCTGGCGTCGAGAAACGAAAACTATTAATAGTTCATTAACATAATAAATAAAAATAGTTGAACATTAAACTTGTGTTTTAATTAATATGAAATATATATAGTTATCATTTACATGGCGATCCTGCAAAACTGCTAGGACCAGTTTTTTTTCTTTAAAAAAAAAAAAAAAATAAACATATATAGTTAATTAATAACATTAAGACAAAAATTGAAATATCATAGAAAGTAGTTCAAGCAACTAATATAGACTAAAGAAAACAATACAAGACCAATCAACGGACCAATCCAGTTTTGTGGTCGATACTTTGGGATTAGCTTAACCAGCATAAATCTACAGACGCAACAATTTACCAGAGGACAGACATAACCAATAACAACAACGTACAACACCCACTAACAACAACTATGGTTGAGCTACAGTCGGTGCTTACTCACCTCATAATAGGCAAACCTCATATATTTATATGACACCAGTATAAAATTTTCTCAAAAATCAAATTTATAATAATTTGAAAGAACTTGTGCATTGCATGCGCACAAAGTCAAACATATAAGTTAGCACAACATTAACCAACGTAATAATATGTAATCAGCATTATTTAATTGAACAAATTTAATTAGCAATATTAAAATCAATAAATGTAATTATCAATATTAAAAATAATATGTAATCAGCATTATTTAAACGAACAAATTTAATCAGCAATATTAAAATCAATAAATATAATTAGCAATATTAAAATATGTAATCAGTATTATTTAAATGAATGAAATTAATCAGCAATATTAAAATCAATAAATGTAATTAGCAATATTTAAATTAATATGTAATCAGCAATATTTTATTGCGATCGATAATTTTGCTTATTATTTATTATTTCATTAATTACTAATTAATTGTCAATTAGGCGTATTTTAAGTTAAAATTTAAGTTACCTTTTAAGTGAAAATTAAATAAAGATTCAGTTTGAAAACAGCAATTAATTTGTTATTTTTTTTTGAATTATAACCGCAAGAGTTCATAACTGGCGCCCAACGTGGTTAGTTTTTATAAAAGAAAAAACTAAGTACTCACTGTCGCGTTTATTTAAAGTGTGCGATTTAAATCGAATATTAACTTTTTACAAAAAGGAAAAAAATTTAAAAGTGTACTACGTAAAATTTCGCATATTAACTTTTTACAAAAAAGGAAAGAAATTTAAAAGTGTACTACGTAAAATTTCGAATATTAACGAAGGAAGTGAAAGTGTAATACCTTTAACTTCACGTATTGAAGTTTTGGCAAAAACATCAAATAAAATAAGTGCAGTGACGACAACCGTTCCATGAGTAGGGGCCTAACAACTCTAAAAGGGATTTTAACGGACCGTCCACAACAATGCTGATGCTGATCTTCGTCCTGTAAGTCAAACTCTTAAGTTATATATACGTATAAAAATACAATTTCTATAATATATCACACACCCCTTCCTACGCACATTCAACAGTTCTTTCGTATGTTTCGAACACTTAAGATCATTGTATTATACGCAGCTTTTGTATGCCTTAATTGTTCTACAATCGAAAACTCATGGTACTTTTAGCTGGCTACTCGAGTTGGCTACCATGAAATCAAAGGGAGTCATTTTGTTGTTCTGTTATTTGTCTGTGATTTTAATTTGTGTTTAATTAAATTATAAAAAAAATACTAAATATAAGTGAAAATAAGATGAAAAAGAAAGAAGCATGTAGGGGCATGAATCAACACTAAGATTCTATTGGAAATTAGATGTAAGAAATTATGTTAGATATAAGAACTGAAACGTAATAAAAATCAGTCTTGACTCGACGAGCAAAACAAAAGGTTGTTTTATTTGTTAATAAATAAAAATAATATTACTACATAGAAATAATTATCAAGATATTAATACATGACGATCCTGCTAAATTGGATGGACCGAATTTAAAACGCAAATATTGCAAGAAAACGTGAACAATATATAGAATGGTAAGA
>NW_024032949.1:0-8900 GCF_002237135.1 Teleopsis dalmanni
ATAATTTTTTCACCCTTTTTTTTATTTCTACTCTTTTATTGCACTCTTTAAATTTTAAATGAATTTCAATTTTCTCTTTAAATAAGTAGAAAGAAATTGTTGTATTTTGTACTTTTATTTATTTTATATAATAATTACTTACATTACATTCAAAATTAAAAGTTTTAAAAGTAAATTATAAATTTTATTATAAATTATTATAAATTTTATTAAGATATTAAAAATAAACTAGTAAAAACTAGTAAACATAGTGAAAATTAATTTAAATAATTAACTTAATATAACTTAACATATCTAAAATTAACTAAAACTAATATAAAATAATTTATAGCATTTCGCTATCATCAATTGTTGAAGTTTTATATGTTTTCAGAAGCGTTGAAGAGGATTTTGGTACAATTAAACCTTCTGATCTTAAGAGTTCTAAAATATCATTACTACAACGCCTGTTAATCCTGTGTTTTTTAAATATACCAGCTAATTTTTCACAAGTGTTTTCATTTTTTTTATTTTCAACATCCTTTGTTTCGTTTCTAAAACAACTTTCACTGGAATTATTGTCTTCAATATTAATATCAATATATTTTCCAGGAACTAAGTCACTATTTAATTTGTTTTGATTTAATTTCTTTTTTTTTAATATTTCGTAGTTTAATGATTTTGTTTCTTTATTTATTTTGATTTTTTTAATATTTATTTCACTACACTTCAAAATTATTGCGTCACTTCATTTATAAAACATAGCGTCATCTGAGGCAAAATTCAAACACGTTGTTATGAACACTAAAAATGAGAGAGAAAGCAAAGAAAGAGTATTTACATTCATGTTTTGAGCAATTGTTTTGCAAATTTGTTTGAAAATGAGGACGCGGTATCAAAGACCGTCTTGAAGACAATGTCTTCGAAGACCACTTTTTCTACTGGGTACGAATGGAGTCATGGCGGAAAAAAAAACATAATTGTGATGAGCGGACGGAGAAATGGCACCAACACATCTTCTATTCCTCATTCTTATTGCACACTCTAAAAGATTTTGTATGAAAGAGTATGTGAGGCAATATTTCTGAAGATGATGCATGGTTTTGTTTTTGTATATTTTTCACAAAATATTTGATTGCTTTTCTGCACATGCAGTGCATAAATTCTTTGAAATTATTACTTCTTATTTTTCAAGCATTTAATTATTGGCGTCGTGTTAGTTGCCTACTTGAGCCCTTGCTTCCTTCTCTTGTCCTGTTTACAGTTATAGCGTGCGTACGGTTGTAGTCATAGACGAAAAAACCAAAACCAAACATGATTTGAAGCGCACAGGGTCATCTATTAAATAAGATGGATTTTATTAATAATATATTTTTATTGTTTCTTTTATATGTTTATTGTATTTTTAAATAATTATTGAATACATAATATTTTAATGTATGTTTTATATGTTTATTGTGTTTTTATATTATTTATTTGTGTAATGTTATTTATACCTTATTTATGTACATACATATGTAAAACAAAAGTTGTCTTCCGTCTTAGTTTTATTTGTTTTTGTTATTATTTTTGGAACAAAAACAATTTACGTAGTAAAATGCCTGCCTTGCAATCGCCAACATTACAGTAGGTTATAATATTTTATATTAAAATTTATATTTTTATGTATATTTGCTTATAATCTTCAAAAATTTATCACCTTTCTTTATACACAAGTAAACATATGTATGCTTATATACATATGTTCACATGTATGTATATATGTTTGTAAATAAAATCTTTGTCGCAAAGAGTTTTACATTTAATCTACCGGCATATATTTTTCAATGCCTAAGGTCAAAATTATTAATCATATAAGGTGGTTGGTTAGTTGGTTGGTTGGTTGGGCGTGAAATTGTGTAGATTCTGTGTAAAGAGCGATGAGAGCGCATTAAATTTTATTGTCGGTAGTGCAAAAAAAAAAATTTCATATTACTCTTCTGCTCCGATACAAGCAGTCGTATATTTCAATCTGCCTCTAACTTGCTACGTTTGTGGACGTGTGGTGGAATTTTTTTTTGTTCTTTTTTTGTTTATTTTTTTTTTATAAAATTTTAATCGAGTTTTGACATTTTGGCTTCTTGCACTTGTCTTTATAACTTTCTTTGCATCATTTTCATTAATATTGCCTCACATACTCTTTCATACAAAATCATTTAGAGTGTGCAATAGAATCAAGAATATAAGAACAATTTAGTATTGATTATTTTTTTGTTTTCTTTTGTTACATGCAAACGTTTTTTTGTTATGCAGTTATTTTTATTACTATATAATTATTACTATATAATTATATATATTCATTATTATATAATAAAAATAACTGCATAACATGAAAACGTTTGCATTTATTTTAATGCATAACCCTGTAAACTTCAAATCAATTTGCCTTAGATTACCAACACAATAGGTTTTTACAAATTTTAAAGAAAACATGTACATATATCATATTAATGCACACCCATACACAGTTATTATTATGCCTACGAATGGAGTCATGGCGGAAAAAAAACATAATTGTGATGAGCGGACGGAGAAATGGCACCAACCCATCTTCTCTTCTTCATTCTTATTGCACACTCTAAATGATTTTGTATGAAAGAGTATGTGAGGCATAACATGAAAACGTTTGCATTTATTTTAATGCATAACCCTGTAAACTTCAAATCAATTTGCCTTAGATTACCAACACAATAGGTTTTTACAAATTTTAAAGAAAACATGTACATATATCATATTAATGCACACCCATACACAGTTATTATTATGCCTACGAATGGAGTCATGGCGGAAAAAAAACATAATTGTGATGAGCGGACGGAGAAATGGCACCAACCCATCTTCTCTTCTTCATTCTTATTGCACACTCTAAATGATTTTGTATGAAAGAGTATGTGAGGCAATATTTTTGAAGATGATGCATGGTTTGGTTTTTGTATATTTTTCACAAAATATTTGATTGATTTTCTGCACATGCAGTGCATAAATTCTTTGAAATTATTACTTCTTATTTTTCAAGCATTTAATTATTGGCGTCGTGTTAGTTGCCTACTTGAGCCCTTGCTTCCCTCTCTTGTCCTGTTTACAGTTACAACATGCGTACGGTTGTAGTCATAGACGAAAAAACCAAAACCAAACATGATTTGAAGCGCACAGGGTCATCCATTAAATAAGATGGATTTTATTAATAATATATTATTATTATTTCTTTTATATGTTTATTGTGTTTTTAAATAATTATTGAATACATAATATTTTAATGTATGTTTTATATGTTTATTGTGTTTTTATATTATTTATTTGTGTAATGTTATTTATACCTTATTTATATACATACATATGTATGTAAAACAAAAGTTGTATTTGTTATATTTACTTTATTTGTAAAACCGCTAATGTAGAATATTAGCACGTTAAATAATAACTGAAATCAAAAGTAATGATGTGTGCAAAGTAATGATGTGTCATCTAAGTATTATTAAATAAACTAATATCGGTAGAAATTAATTGAAGACTGAACAATATTATTTACATATGTAATTTATACCCATCATCAGTATTCAATATTTTTTATTAGTCAAACATACATGCATATATCCTTCAAACTGAAACTGAAGCTGAATTTTTTAACAAATTTCATTTCATCATTATTGCAATTATTAACAAAATTTGAAGTTAATAGGGTCATCTATTAAAGAATATGGATTTTGACTAAAAAATTTATTAAATAAAATATACATACATATGTATTTTACATGACGACTTTGATTTTTTTAACAATATTGACCATGAAATTACGGGACTTTATTTACATCAATAATCTTGTGATTTAAACAAAGTCCCGCAAGCAGAGTGACAAAAAAATTTAACAAAACAAATTTCTAATTGTTGTTCGCATTGCAGTGAAATTTAATAAAAATAACTGCATAACACAAAAAATGCGTGTGCAATATTTTCCTTAAATTTGTTTATACACGCCAACAAAAGAAATAGTTACTACAAATTTAACAAATTTTTGCTAGTAACAAAAAAATAATCAATACTAAATTGTTCTTATATTCTTCATTTTATTTATTCTACTCTAAATGATTTTGTATGAAAGAGTATGTGAGGCAATATTTCTGAAAATGATGCATGGCTTTGTTTTTGTATATTTTTCCTAAAATATTTCCTAAAATATTTTTCCTGAAATATTCATATATACTTATGGTATGTACATACATATATGAATCACAAAAAATCACGTTTGACTGATTTGTTTAGAAAAATGAATAAGGATAATAATGGTTTAATACCACGTGCCGAATTCATATATGGAATAAGTACGATTATTTATATAATGTAGAATAACTAAATAATGTAGAATACCTATTATTTATTTTTTAAAGAATTTGACACTTCTCGAATGGAAATGGGTGCAGTGGCAGATCTTTTTGATCGTAATGGTGGAGACCCGATTGGCAAGAACGCAAACCAGCAACTGATTCAGATAAAATACATGATGAAGTTAAACGCCTTGTTATCCTTTGCACATGTCGACAAAAATTTTGCGTATTTCAAGTTGGCAAAGGGAAATATAGGGTTCGTAAAATACTAATTATCGGATCTTAAAGCTTAATACTCCATCTTCTATTTAAAACAATATTATTTTTGTATAAAACAGTTTGGCGACTCGACTCTCAAAAATTACGAATATTGCGAATATTGCGTAGCACAGTTATGGTTCGTGTAGGTGGCGGCTGGCTTGCACTTGATGAGTTCTTATAAAAAAATTTTCCTTGTCGCGGTAAGTAAATAGTTAAGAATTTTGTACTTTCTCATATTGAATAAACATAATTAAAATATTCATATGCTTATAATTAAAACATTTCTTTAGCGTAATATAACATTATTATTACATTTACATAACAAGCATAACATGCTTTCATAGTAAAATTGTACATTGTTCATTTCATAAATCATTTTAGCTGGTTTTAATGACTCGAGTGTTTTATTACAACTCTGCTCTACATAATCTATTTAATCATCCATACGTCAGTGAAAATACATATATATATTAAAACGGAAATGGTCATTTAACAAATAAATAAATTTTTTATTTTAATAAACTGCCAGAAAACAATCAATAAATTTGAAATTAAAATTTTTTTTGAGTTCATGTATAACAAGTTTTGAAAATGCATTTTCTGCTATTTAATAAATGACTTATTTTGCATATAACTTAATAGAAACGTGTAATCTAACAGCTTTTAGTTTTTAGTACCTTTACCATTTTTTATTATCTATGAATACATACATATATAATTTACGTTTTATTTTATTCTTTAATATGAACATATAAGTAATATAATTCTTTGGCGACCACATACATACATATACATTTTCATTTTATTAAAATTGTAGCATATATTATTATGAATTTACATTGCACTTACTTGTATGCTTCTATTGTTAATAATCGTATGAACTTCACGATATACATATGTATATTTAAAGACAAAAAAGATACATATGTATTTCTTCTTGAATTAACTTACGCAACATAAAGCAGTCGTTCCTTTTTATAAATATTTAATGTTGAGCTAGAATATTAAGTTAAGAATGGATGGTGTTTTTTGTTATTACTTTGTCAGTCCTAGTGCACAAAGGCAGTGACAACACATAAAATACATCTACAGATAACAGTAAAACATAATCTCAATAAAATATAAATGATCTAACCGTAATGTAACCAATTTATAACTTGGTTCGGGAATTTAAAACATTACAGTTGCAAATACATATGTAGGTACATATGTTGATTAATTTAAAACTTAAGGTTCGTAGCCAAAAAGCATATAAAAGGTAATTTTGTCGGAAAGCAGAAAACATTTACAATCTCACATTTACATACATATGTATCTCAATTGTTCCCTGTACTGTTGTACTGTTGTACTGTTGTACTTACTTCTTAGATAGTTAAATGCCTAGTTTGAGCATCTACCTCATTGAGTTACACTTATACCTCAATTTCAATAAAATAAAAAAATTCTGATTTTATTTAAAATTAAAATTTTTTTTCCATCAGTTAGGTTGTATACTTAGGACACTATTATCTTTTACAGCATATATAATATTAGTTTTAAGTGTCAAATGTTTCTAACAGAGTTCCAATATTTTGTGATTTGTGTGTACATAGAGTATTTCGGGGACTGCCTACCTATTTAATCCTTTTAATTAATTTTTATGCTGTCTCTATATCAAACAAAGTAGCCATCTATGCTTTTGAGATGATTATTACAATAGATTAGTCAATATAGTAATAGTATACAAGAAAATCTTTGAACGCATTAATTGTATTTAAATATTTTCTGAAGTAAAAAAAAAAATAAAAATTTTGTTTCAATATCAATACTTAAATAAAAACTTAAGTATCTATGTTGGTATCTTTGAATATAATTATCCTTGTTATTTTTAAATAAATACAAACACATACATATAAAAATATTTTTTGTTAATAATTTCAATTAAATTTATTTTAGTTTAATTAGGTTTTTACAAAATTACTGCCTAGTAATTTGGTATTAGTAATTTACAATATTTATAATGGTATAAAAATTATTAAAAGTAAAAAACAATATAAACAAAAAATTAATTAGTATATCCTAAAAGTAAGTTAATAAAAAGTTATAATAATGACTATTAGTACATAAATTTTACTATATATTATTTCGTGTGTAATTGATATACATTTTTAAAGAATTTCATTTGCGTAATATTTTTATTATTATTGTTTATTATTTATATATGAAGTTGCATTTCAAATTAAACTGGCGATTTCAAAACTTCATACAACAACATAAGGTTCGATTCGAGTTTTTTTGTTAATTAAATACAATGATAACAGAAACACTTATATTTCATTTAATTATAAATGTATATAATATTTACAGAATGTTAGGACGTTACTTGAATAAAGATTATTGAATTTCGATTTTCGTATTTTATACAGTTCAAGACTCGTATTTCTGACTATATTTTTGTAAATATATGAAGCTTTCTTTTCAAAATACATACATATATTTTTAAAATTTAAAATAAAAATAACTGCTTATTCTTGTTTATTTTATATTACTGCAAAACTGTAGATTTATTATTGCATGTTAAAGTATGTATTTGTGCGATTTCAATTTGATGTTCTCTGGGACTCGTTTAAGGGGTATTATTCAAACATTTGAAATATACTCTAAAGTCTGAATGGTTCACGTTTTTCGACTGGTGTAGTACCACGAGAAGTTCTGCGCATCGTTGAACTAAATGTTGGCTCAGGTGAACTCTTTCTTGGGGTTTGCATGCCTGATGGTGTTGAACTGCCACTTATATTTCGCCTGTAGGATCAAATGTTCAATATGTATTATTTTTTGAATTCAGTAAAAATAAAACTGTCAACATTGTAGTAAGTAAATAACGTAAAGTAATAAAAATAAAGTAATTTCGTTTAAAATACAATACATATGTAATTTCGGTTTTTTTTCACCTTTTACTTTTTTGTTATTAAGAACTTGAAATTCCTGTAATGTCCATAAAAAGAGAGCTTATAATTGTGAAGTATTCATTATATAACGATTATATCCCTCACTGCAAGAGATAATCGTAAGTAACGGATATTATCATAAAAAAAGGCAAGCAGGAAAATTGTTTAGCAAATAATTATCATGCATAAATATTTAGTATTATTAAAATTATTTTTTATTCGTTTTAAAACTAAGCTCTAAATTTCATATTTAATTTGAGAATAACAAGTAAATAATTAAAAAAAAATATTAGAAGCATCACTTATAAATACAGTTTGTCAAGAATGAGTTTTCACACTGAAAATAATTGATAATTTCAACTTCTTATTCAGAAAAAGACAACTTTTTGTTTTAGTATACATATATATTTTTTATTTTATATATTTGTTAATTACTATATTAAGAATATAAACATAAAAAAAAATTATAAAATTATTGAAAGAAGAACACAAAATATGTCAAAAACAAATCCTACATTATTTTTTGACTGTCAAACAACTGTTTTCACAACTTGGGTTTTTCTATTATTTTGCATTATTTAAACGATGTGCGGTAAATTTACAGTAATTGGCGCCTTGCGTTGATTATTGTCTGAGATGTTGATACATAATTAGTTATTGTTTTCTAATTTTTTTACTTTACTAACTAAAATATCTATGTTTTTAAATGTAAAATGAAACATTATCGTTTGGAGTGGAACAGTCCAGGTATTATAGCCACCATTTGGGGAAAAGTGTGCCTAAACTATGAGAAATATTTTACTAATATGTAGGACTATTTATAATATTTTAAATCTAGCTGAATACTAGAGTAGATTAGAGTCAAAGTATAAAATTATCTTTAAGACCAACTTTCACAGCATATGCAGAATATGTTACCATGACGAATATATGAAAAAACCGAGAAAATTTGATCAGAGTCCATACTATGGAACTCAGGGAAGAATATATTGTTGTTGTTTCTTATATAACAGAGCGTCGGGCCGTACCGCAGAACAAACACTTATCAAAAGTTTTTATTAGAAATTTATTGCGTTTTGCCTAAAATTTTGTAAAGTATTTCTTGTTCACTACAATGTTTTTTTACAGCTAGATAAATATTGAAACGATGTTATAATCTTCCATGAGTCATAAACTGTGCTGTGCTACAATGACAGACCTACCAGAAGGATTATTACAATAGATTAGTCAATATAGTAATAGTATACAAGAAAATCTTTGAACGCATTAATTGTATTTAAATATTTTCTGAAGTAAAAAAAAAAATAAAAATTCTGTTTCAATATCAATACTTAAATAAAAACTTAAGTATCTATGTTGGTATCTTTGAATA